>NW_020536999.1:87389895-87528655 GCF_003426905.1 Ctenocephalides felis
CAACGATCTATTCAAATAAATCGAATAATCATCTATATACGAGTTCAAGAACGAAGCTCTGTCTTGTATTGTTCGAATAGTGTCGATTCAGGTAAATGCAAATGATACTGTAATGCCGTATTACAAATTTTATACGCATTACATAATTACAATTGCATTTTACAAATATTATTTGTTGTCTAATTAATAAGAATAATAAAATTAGAGATTTTTGATAGGATTTTTATCTATAAATCTTATTTTAAGTGGACTTAATTTAATTACATTTTTAAATAAAATATGTGTAACATGATAATTTCAAATAATATTTTCTTACAAAGTGCTCTTTCTCTTGCTTTATTTATCTATCTCTATTTTCGTCTCTTTCTTAATTTATCTAGTTTTGTGTATCCTTACTTTCTCTTTTCTCTATCTTTTTATCTGTTTAAATTTTTTTTATCTTTATTTTTTTATATTTTATCTGTTTATTATCTAATCTGTTTATCTAATTTTCCCTTTTTTTCCTTTCACATATTTACTTTTCATCAAGTTTTTTTTCTCTTTCACTCTATCCTTATAGATTAAATAAATTTTCTTTATCTATCCATTATGCATAGAGCAAAATCGCTAATTTTGTGTTTTCTCGACGTTTCAAGCCTTCTGAATCGAATGAGACCAATTTCGAAAAAAAATAGTGTATGTGTGTGTGTGTGTGTATGTGTATTTTCGGCCGTATTTGTTGCGGGCCGTTCTTGTAATAAAGCGTTTAAAAATTTTTTTTCGACGATTTTCATGTTTTTTTTTTGACGGTAGATACCATAGTCTTGTAGATCATACTAAAAATTACGGCCCCACGACAAGTGATTTAATTTTGAAAATTCGTCAAGGTTTGCAATAGTTAGTATCCTTCTTTTGCGTTTGTCAAAATTAGACCTTTCATCGACGTTTGTCAGAAACGACTAAACCGATTTCAGAAATTTAAAAGCCATTTGAGGTATCACGATGCAGATAATCGTTTCTCAGTTTTGTGCGACGCTCAGACGAGCCGTTTCTTTGTTAAGTCACATTTAAGCTAATACTACCGAATCGATTTTTAAAAATCAAAAACTGTTCGAAAGATATTAGTTGTGAATGATATGATTAGTTTTAGTTTGTTGAAAATCTACCGAACCGTTTTCTTGTAATTAATTGTTAAAAAAAAATTTAAGCCGATTTTTATGGAACTTTTTTTGGCAATATATATCATGGTTTTATAGAACTTACTGAAAATTTACGGTCTTACGACAACTAGTTTAATTTTAAAAAATCATCAAAGTTTGAGAAAATGAGTAGTTGTTTTAGACGTTGATTAAAATTAAAATTACACGATTTACTTGGTATGACGATAGAGTACTTGGTCTTAATGAAAATACTAAACTATTAAAGTCCTACGGAAAACTGGTTTAATTATAAAAATTGTTGATTTTTGAAAATTTGTTTTTAACAAATATTCCTGTTAACGTGTTCTTTCGTTTTCTATTATGTGTATTAAATCCTCTCGGAATACTTTTAATCAATTATAAATTAATTTATTTTTTATTGATTAAGTCGATTATTTACACCTTTCGAGAAGATTATGTAACTTGTCTCAAGGCAATATACCAATACCAACTAGTTTATTTGTTTCACACTCCTTCTCTTTTGCAATGAATATCTTATTGTTTTAATTTTCAATAGGTATTTTTTGTTTATCTGTTTTATTATCTCTAAATTTTTCTCTCTTTCGTCCTCTATTTTTTTCTCTATTTTCTTCGCTATCTCCTTTTCTCACTCTTTCCGTCTATATATGTATTTGTTTCTCACTTGCTCTCTTTTTTACACTAAATATCTTATCTTTTATTTTTAACCAGTTTTTCTCCAATTATCTATAAAATTATTTATATTTATTTCTTTTTTTCTATATCAATCTCTTTGTTTATCTATCTATCTCTATTTATTTTTCTCTCTCACACTGAATATCTTATTTTTTATTTTTCTACGAGTTTTTTTCTATCAAATATATGTCTATCACTTTTTCTACCTCTAAATCTCTTTTTTCTTTCACTCTCTCCCTTTTTTTACACTCATTTTTAATTATTCAATTATTTTCACTTTTATCACATGTATGATGATACTCGAGCACACTTTCTTTATTGTTTTGTCTTAAAAAATCCAATTATTGTGACTTTATTTAAAATCAATTTCTATCCCTTCATGTTATTTCATTTCCGCATTAAATAAATATTAATTCCGCCAATATTATTAAATAAATGCTTCAAAAGAATGAAATAACTTGCAAGCAAAACCGTCCATTTTGTATGGTAAATCTATGAAACCTTGTAACGTAGCAGGCCACGTAACAAACAACATGTTGTATTCATGTTCAAGCTGATTAAAGATTACAACTAAACGTCACATTTTTTTAACGTAACATTCAACAACGTAACGACGTTTCTTCTGTGCTACGTTATTTTAACTTTTGTGGTTCACTGGGGTATTGGTGAAACTTGTACAAATTTAAATAATTTATAATATTGCATATTACTGTATTGTTCTATAACAACTTGCTATACTATAATTGCATTTAAGATAAGATGTGCAATTCGAATGTTCTCAAAAGTTGTGCATTTTTGTTTTATCTTCTGTGAACCATTTGATTGATATGAATGAGGTTAAGGATAAAATTGTTCAAAGTTATTTTTCAATTTCAAAGTTTTACTTCATAGGCGCTGAGAAACGCTACACACTATTAATTTTTTTTTTCAGGAAAGGTGGTCCAGAAGTCTGTCCACCTGACTATAAAGAGAGCGATGACCAGACTTTCTGGGTCTACTTTGCTCTGAGGTTTTTCGGAACTACAATGTTATCCGCGGGGGTCACCATAATGGACCCCATAGCTCTCATGATGATTGAGAAGTACGGAGGAGACTTTGGAAGGGAGAGATTGTTCTCGAGTATTGGAATGGCTATATTCTCACCAATCACAGGTAGGGGAAAAGGATACAGGAACAATTTTAAACAATAAATTGGTATATTGATTCCTGGCTCTGTTTTCAGGTTTTCTGATCGATCTGAGCTCCAAAAGTCTTGGATACACTGACTACTCTGCAGCATTTTACACCTACGACACATTGCTGGTGATATCTGCTATCACTGTATTCCTGATGCCGTTGGGAGAGAAATTACCAGCAGATAATATTTTCAAGGATTTCCTGAATTTGGTGAAGATGCCTCATGTTATACTGTTCATACTGTTCTTGTTTGTGCTTGGAAACTTTTGGGGATTCATTGAGTCATTCCTGTTTTTGTATCTGAAGGAACTGGGGGCTCCGAATTACCTACTAGGTAGATATAGATATAGATATTAGTAAAATTTGTTCAAGGAGGAAAAAAATTTTCTCCTATTGTCTATAGCTCTCTCTCTCTCTCATGCACTCTTGCTTTCTATCTCTCTCACATACATACTTTTTTTTTATCCTTTTTTCATTTTTCTCACTTATTCTCGATATTTTTTAATATTTATTTTTTATTTCACAGGTATAACTGTCACAGTAGGAACTCTAAGCAGTTTGCCATTCCTGTACGGAGCAGAAAAAATAACAAAAATTTTTGGACATGTCAACTTGATTGTCATAGCATTCTTATCACATGCTGTACGACTTGTGGGATATTCCTTTATTGAGTAAGTCATAGGAATAAAAATATTATAGTCCATCCGAGTGTATGAAGTGAAACTTTATAAGAAGGGATGGTAATTGATCTTTAGTGAACTCGTATGGCTCTTTTATTAAGAAAAAAGGATTTTTTGAAGTAAAACTTCTTTAGGCGCGATATGGGTGTAAAAATTTTTAGGCGCGACACGGGTGTAAATCCGTACAAATGCAACGAAAATGCCAACGTGTAGTTGAACACTACGACGCAGGTAGGCGCTGATGTCGCGAGTCGCGATACACTCCCGTCATGTCATGCGTAAGTCCAGCGCTAAACCCTATATGAACTTGCATTAATTGAATCACGTTTTTTTTACAAAAGAAGAGGTTGCTGTATTATGTCCTCATGGAATAAGACTTTTCTTAGAGAATAAATGTGCCATGGAATATAATAAATTTATATTGAATCTCGTTGAAGACAAAATAATATCTACTGCCACGGATATTTATGTAGGTTGCCATGCGACAGATCAACAATCATACATTCGTCAGCAGTTTCAAAAAAATCGGTTATTGATACCGGGGCTTTGCCGTATGAAATAATTTTAGTTCTGAATAAATTTTACATAATAACAACTAATATTGATGTAAGTGATGGCTTAGCTAATGGTTGTGTGGGAAAATTAGTGTACATAGAACGTGGCGATAATGATGAACTTCTACGTTTATGGTTTGAATTTCCCGGTAAGATAGGTAACAAAATTAGGAAGAAAGCTTCACATCATATTCAAACTCTTAATATCAGTAGGACAGCTGTGCCGATGCTCAGGAGATCTTATTATTATTGATGTTATATGATTATTAAAAGATGATTTTTAAAATTCAAATATGATGTTTTTTTTATTTTTATCTTAATTGCCTACTCATACAATATTAAAAGTTTTACTTCAATCGCGTGTGATCCTTACGCGCACTCTTTTTTTTTATTGTTTATTTGATGACTTTGTATACAAATACATTAGTCATATACATTTTATAAGATATCTTTACAATTTTATTTTATTTGATTGTATATAATTATATAGTGCACCATATATCCTTTTCTGTGTCAATAATGTTATAAAATTGGTCAGGTTGGAGATTTTTTGCCTTACTATCTCCCTCCATAGATCTTGCCTCTCTTTTTCCCATTTTTTGCACTCCATAATGGCGTTCTCTGCATCCGCCCTAGTCAATCCACCCAAGCAATAGCAATTAGAATCGGTGTTGATCCCAATTCTACTCATGTGAAACAGAGTGTATGTATGGTTAAATCTTAGTCTACATATTGTAGAAAAAAACAATCAACATTTAGTAAACTCGTCATACTATGGTCTGATAGGTATTACTTCTTGTGTTGTGCCGTAGAATTTACCTTTGATCTGTTTTGAAGCTATTAGTTAATAGTTATGTAATAATTATCTGTATATTTAAAATAAATTGCTAAAATTATTTATTAATTATTTTATTCTAGTGAAGCCTGGTGGTGTTTTCCATTTGAAGCTCTCGAAGCTTTATCTTGTCATTTAATGTGGGTTGCAGCAGCTACTTATTGCGCCATTTTGGCACCCAAAAATCTATTGGCCACTTTAATTGGAGTCCTGGGAATGGCCCATTTCAGTTTAGGTATTTAGAAAAATGATTAATAAGAAATTACATTTTACATAAACTAATTTTATATTAACATTCTTTTTACATTTTTTTTAAATTAAGATCTTTTTTGTTACAATTACATCATTTGGATTTGATATAACAACCATAATATTTTTTTTTCATAATTTTATGTATATTTTTATTATAATTTATGTCCTTTTCTCAGGTAGAGGCAGTGGCAGTTTTGCAGGAGGCTTTCTCATTGGAACAGTAGGCACGAGGGAGTCCTTCAGATACATGGGACTTATGGCTGTTGCTGGAGGACTTTTATATAAATTGTTACATGTTGTTTGGCTACGAAAGGTCGAGGAAAAGTTGAAGGCTGCTGATAATGATTGCTTAGGTACAGTATATGAAAAATAGTTAAAGAGTAAGAAAGTTTGTGTAAAGAAGATAAAAAGAGATAGAAAGATATCTAAGTATAGAAAGAAATTATATATTTATTGTAAAATATGGAAAAAAAGCAATAAGTTACGGCGTCAATTACACCTTTCTGCTGCTTTTGCCGTTATCGCGTTGTATATTATTAATTACTACACTTTTAAAAGCTTGTGTGCATTACAATTATTGGAAGAATTAAAACCGACAATAGGCATAAAAATAAAAATATTTATTAAATGGTTGAGTATTTTTTACGGGCTAAGATTCATTTATGCTTATTTATCTACGCTAGGATTGATGTGCGCGGCTAACTAAATACTGAATTTATAAATTTAAAAATATAATATAGAAATTATTAAAACTGCCTGGAAGGCAGAGTTCACAAATATACTATTACAACTATAAAATTTGGGATTTCATAGTTTTTAAATTTGGGAATTTGGGATATAGTGAAGATACATTAGTAATAAAAATATAATGAGAGATGCATATTTACTTAAGCTATGGAAATATATAGGAAAAATTTATATGGTTTGCACGTACATCAAATACTCACTTAAACTAAATAATGATCATAAAATAATTAATAACGAATTTTTAATAAATATTGAAAATTTAATATCCAAATCTTTTGTTTTCGCCCCCTAACGCGTGCGCTCGTATTTTTTATTTGCATCGCATTCAAGGTAGGGCCGACCCTGATTATTTACTTAATTTCATATTTTAAGTGAATTAATTTGTTAAATCATGTTCATATGTGTATCATTCAATCTGCCATACAAATACTGTATCATATATTATTTTAATTTCTGGCACATCTCAGCTGCTTTTTGGCAATAATAATGTAGACTTTTCATTTTTCTTATTCATAATAATGAATTTATTATATTCTAATATTATCTAGGCTCATAAGTAAATTGAAATTTTTGGCAGATGACAGTTTTCATTTGTTTTCAATGCCAAACAATGTCTCAAATATTTTCAATGTCGTTTTTTGCATTTTTTTCCATTTATTTCTACAATCTAATTATATTTTTATAATCACATACATCCTAAAAAATTTCCTTAACAAACTTCTGAAAAATTTATCAAAATCCGAATAATCGTTTAGGAGGAGTATATTTACATACATCATTACAGAAGAATTGTATATATATGATATTCTTTTATTGATTTACTTATTTCTTTAATTTTTACCAGACAACGGAGAAAACGAAAAGCTTCAATCTATGGAACCGACACACAAGGATCAAAGCACAATGGTCTCAGTCGAAAGACTGTCATTGATGATTAAATATAATCAGATAGGATCCCTGACATCATTACCAAGAGGCTCAAAGGTTTGTTAATATTTAATTGTCAATAGTTAAAGTAATATTATTTTTCTTTTTCAGAAAATATAACAATATATATTTATATTCATATTTATAATTATATTTATAATTATATTTATATTTATATTTATATTTATATTTATATTTATATTTATATTTATATTTATATTTATATTTTAGATTTATAGTATATTTATATTTATATTTATATTTAAGTTATATTATATTTTATATTTATATTTATATTATATTTATTTATATTTATCTTTATATTTATTTATATTTATATTTATATTCTATTATTTATATTTTATTTTATTTATATTTATATTATTTATCTTTTATTTATATTTAAATTTAATTTATATTTATATTTCAGAGTGAATTAGATTCTTACACTCGATCCAGAAGGAGCAGCTACAATCCCGAGTTCACCAAAGGCTCCAAGAGAGGCAACAGTGCCTCCAAAGTGGATTTATTAAAATCAGCTTTAGAAATCGATGGGTCGAGAATGTCCTCATCGAATCTATTGAATAAAACTAAATTCCATTCAGGTGAAAAGTTTGGACAGAACAATCTCGGAAAGACTGTTCTGGGGAAGAGCAACGCTGCTTCGGCTATGGTCATAGGAAAATTAAATAAGGTAACAAAATCAGTATAAATACAATTAGGTGTTAGTGGCATCCTTGTCTTGAGACATGTGTTAGTGCAGTAAATGGAGAGGAAAGAATGGTGTAACCTCTGAATTTTTTACTGTGCTTCAATTTGCATGAAACTTTGGAAATAGGCTAATCTTACCCCTAAGTTTAAAAGTGAAAACAACTCGCACTCCGCCAAGTACCACCCCGGGGGGATGACACCCTTTCTCAGTGGTGCAATTTTATTTTTTTAATATAACGTCGGATATCAATAGAAAGACTAATTATATGAAAAAATGTCTTAAGTTTTTTAAAAAAACTAATTATTGGCTACTAGAAATTCATATATTATTATTAGTCAAAAACTAATCAGCACGTCTCCCTAACAATACGAATCGAATATTTTTTAAATTATCCAAATCGGTGCATTCACTTAGACAGGAAACTCAACTGGAAAGTACACACGAAGAACAAAAAACAACAAATAGATCTAATCTTCAAAAATTATTATTGGCTCCTAAACAGAAAATCAGAATTATCAACTTACAACAAATTACTTATATATAAGGCTGTGATCAACGAAACCCGTGTGGACCTACAGATTACAACTTTGGGGTACTGCTAAAAAGAGCAATTTAAACATAATACAACGCGCACAAAACAAATTCTTGCGGCAAATAATAAACGCTCCTCACTACACGCCAACATGGATCCTCCACAAAGACATGGGTATACTTACAATTCAAGAACATATATCAATGTTTGCCTGTAATTATAATAATAGAATTGACGCCCATCCTAACCAATTAGCATGCAACTTATACCAGGAAGGTCAGCCGACCAGGCTCAAAAGGGAAATACCACGAGATTTAATATAGTTTTTTTTCCATATTTGTCTTTAGTTTTTTTTATATTAACTATAGTAGATACGCCACTGGGCGTTTATACTAATTTGTAAACAATCAATTGTAAACAACTTGTCAGCATTCTCTGCTAAATATAATTATTTTTATAGATTGCAGAATGAAAATAAAATAAAAAAAATACAAATCGGTGGACCCAAAATCGTCGACGATTTACATTACTCATAATGTAATAAATATTATTCTAAACATCGTGTTGTCCTTGGTTAGACCTTTTAAAGGAGATCCTATATTTTATAAAACGAGAAAAAGAAAATTTGAAGTAAAACTTCTTTAGGCTACAAACTTTGCAACACTAAAATTAATCAAATCTAGCCAGATTTATTCTAAAATTTTATTAACCAAATGTCAATGTCAAGTAAGAGGCAAATTTTATCAACCACACATACTTTTATTCAATTTTGCTTTCAAGCGATTCAGAATGACTTGAAACAACAAATTAGCAAAAACATAAACTTCATTTCATTCCTTTGGGAAAAATTAGAAATGTATTTAAATTTGTTACATTTATAATTCAGGAACTGATGCTGGAGACTCGAGCAGTGAGTGCTCCTAAATTAAATCAGAAGAACCAACCGAACCCAGCTCAGCCACCGAGTTTGAGTGTCATTGATATTGAAGACTACAAATTGCAACAGAGACCTTCCATTCCAGAAGAAACCGATGTTATTTGACAATAAACTATGATATATATATATATATATATATATATATATATATATATATAGTTATAGTTTAATTTAATAATAATAATAGAATCGAAGAACAGAATGAAAACATTTTTTACTTTAATGATAATATTATTTTTATTTAAACAATTGCAAAAATATATAAGCAATATTTTAAAATTATTGTCTTAAATATTTGATCTTTTAAAAGATACCTAATAATTATTAGGTACATATTATTATTTTAACTATTTTTTTAATTATAAAAACTATTTAATCCAAGTTAATGGTCAAAGTCAAAACAAAAACTTTATATCATTTTTTTACATCATAAAATTTATAGCAAAAAAAAGCTAAATGAGAAAAGTTGATAAATTAAGATAAATAAAGTGTATGTAAATACTTTAGTAAGCAATGTCCATTTTTATATTTTATACAAATTTATTTAATATTGTTTTTATTTTCTGTTATATATACTATACACAGGCTGTTGTACAAATTTATAGTTGACTACTGTATATCGAAAAATTGTTATTGTAAAAATGTTGATCTTTGAGTAAATAATTTTATTTATTTATCTTATTTCTTTAAAAAAACAGTAAGAAACATTAATCAATAGTTAAATTAGAATGGATAGTATTATGTGATTACATTCATAAGTGTGATAAGTGAGTGTTTGATATTTGTTCTATAAAGGATTTGGTTAATTTCTAGTAAGTATTTAAGTCAGGACTTCTTAAACTTTTGTCCTCTGGGACCCCATTTACGATTGCGAGTTTCTTAACGACCTCATTTATAACTGCGAGTTTCTGAACGATCCCAAAGATATAAACAAATAAATTAATATTTTTAAATAATTCATATATTTGGTAACAAATTTGGGGTCGCGACCCATGGTTTAGGAAGCTCTGGTTTAAGTGGTATTTTTTTAAACGAAACTTCTAATATGACTTCCAACGTTAGACATTACATACATGGACTATTAGTCCTCATGTGTTTTTTGTTGTAAAAAGTGCTTAAACAGAGAAGGGTATGTGACTGAGCGAACATTGCCGACGACAATCGCGAACTCTCCTGATTGATCAAATGCCATATGTCATATGTCATACGCAGGGCCGGATTTAGAAATTTGGCGCCCCGGGGCACTGACAAAAATGCCGCCCCAACCCTGAAATTTTACGAACTTTCAAACTTTTTTTTAAAGCAATCGCGCTGCTTCAGCTGCGAGGGACAAAATATAGAAGCGCGTAAGCGCGGCGTCGCAGTCTAACGAATAAACAATGTTACAGAACTTATATAAATGTAAACAAAATTTATACTTATTATTATAATATCTTTAATATATCTGATAATTTAATGTGCATATGTCTTATGATCATTTTTGTCCGCCAATTGTTTCTTTTTCAAGTTTTTTTTATTGGATCATCGAAACCGCTAAACCTGCCCCCAACAAATTTAAACAGTTATTTATTCTGTAAATTTTTTTGAATGTTATTGGACGCTTTTTTCTCAAAAACTGAATTATCATTGTTGGCATTTTGGCCCGTATCTTCAAAACAGTTGGACCTGCCTTGACCAATATCTAATCAGCACGTCTCCTTATCAATAGAAATTGAATCATAAATCGGTTGATCCATGTTCTCGAAATCGACTTGAATAATTAAAAAATCTTAGATTTGAATTGGTGGGGAGACGTGCTGATTAGCTTTTGGTACAGGCAATTACGAAAAATGGTAATTGAGTTTCGATATTTCTTCTCTTCTTTGCAAAAAGTTCATAATTTTCGAAAAATTTCAAAATACAAAAAATGTGTTTTAGAAGTCTTTTCTTCATTTTTCAATAAAATGGCTTCAAAGCTTTATAAAATGTAATCTTCAGTATGGGATGTTTCAGTAATTTGTCTCAAGGCACAATGCCATGATTCACTAGTTTAAATTATTTTTCGACGCTATAAGCTTGGAAGTGCACAAATACGTCACTTTAAGAGGGCTCGAGAACTGAAGAACATATTTTTCTTAAACTTTCAGCTTGTTTACGGATTTTTATACTAGCCAAATTGCCAAATTTGATAACTTATTAACCAATTTGATAATTTACGTTCGGAGAGGGAGGGAAGCAAAGCAAAATAATAAATTTTAGTTATCGTTTATTTCTACCCAAATTTTGCATTTCTTGAAATAAAAAATGTTGTTAAAGTTGATTATATTGTATAGAATTTTTTTCTCACTATCCAAATTTTGCCGCCCCCCAAAATTTGCCGCCCTGGGCAGTAGCCCCGATTGCCCCTACTGTAAATCCAGCACTGGTCATACGTGCCTAACATAGGCCTTATAACATAGAAGCCGATTTTATCAGGTGGATTCCATTTTATGTACATTTATTTCACAGGTGAAATATTATTATCATTTCTTACAAAATTATCAGCCATCAGAATTGCCATATTATATTATTGAAATAAAACAAACATCGCAGATAATATTTGAATAAAATTAACTATTGTGATAAATATTATTAAATATAATTAATATAATTTTTCACAAAATTATCAGCCATTACAATTGCCATTTTATTATTAAAATAAAACATATGACATTTAATCAAACGGGAGAATCCGCGATTGTCGTCGGCAATGTACGCTCAGACATGTGACGTGACATCCCTTCTATGTTTGAGCACTTATTTTGAGCTCGACTTGCAGTCCATGTAGTATAAATTCTATGCTTCCACCTTCCAATCGTACAAGGTTGCGTTGAATGCTTAACGCTCATTGGGAGGGGGATAGAAAGAGACAAAGCGGTAGGGTAAGACAAAGAAATAGTGGAGTGATACGCATAAAAAAGAAGTAGGAGAGAGATAGAGAGTATTTGACTGATAAGTCAAACAGTGCTGAGTAAGTCAGCACATTGCTAATTGCTGTGCAGCAAAATAAGCAGTGCAACTCTGGGGGATAGAAAGGGACAAAGCGATAGGGAAAAACAAAGAAAGACAGATACGCAACTGAAGAAATGGAGAGAGAGAGTTAGTTTAGCCGCGGACCTTATCCTTATAACATGTAGGTCTATGAGTTCAGCACATTGCTGATTGTCACGCAGCAAAACAGTGTAATTCTGATAGTTCGTGAGTGTCAGTGTCATATGACTCAGTGAGATGTGATAATGTGAGTTGCTAGGGTCAGTGTCGTAATGGGTCGTAATATTAGCACAAAAGTGTGCTCGGTGTGCTTATTGTGGTTTTTGCTTTATAATATGGTGGCATTATTTTAATTATTTGTTTTTGTTTTTTAATTCGATTTAATAGATATATAATATGCGTTTTCAAATTTGGTGTATAAGAATTGTGCAAAATTAGTGAAAACAATCCCATGGACAATGCGACGGATTTGAGGTTATGTCAAGGTACGTCTCTTTAGCATATCAATTAATTGTTGTTACATTTGTATTTTTATTATTATACGAATTTGAAGACCACAATTTGAATGAGTAACAGGGTTTGTCTTACATTGCTAAGTTTCATTCTGTTCCTTCATTGAACCTATTGAACAATATGTACATTTAATACAAATAACAATATGCTGTTCCAAAGATGAAAATAATTTATTACAAATTTTACATGTTACATTTCATAAACGTAGGCTAAGTTATTGTAATCGTCCAAAAATCGAAATGAAAATTTTTACATTTATTCACGTTATGAAGGTTTCTGAACATTTTGGCATACCCCAGATAAAATGGTTGTGTGTGTTTGAGTGTATGTAGGTATGGATACAATATTTCGTCCACGTTTTCGGGCGTACGGATCAACCGATTTGAATGGTTAAAAAAACATTCAATTCCTATCGATAGAGTGATGTACTTATTAGTTTTTGGCAAAGGCAGGTCCAGCCGTTTCGGAGCTATAGAGCAAAGAGTGCAGAAAATAGAAATCCAGTTTTTGAGAGAATGGAGCATCCGATTTGAATGATCTAAAAAACATTCAATTCGTAATGATGGGAAGAAGTGGTGCTTAGTTTTTGGCAAAGGCAGGTCCAGCCGTTTCGAAGATACGGAGCTAAATGTATAAAAGATGGTAGTTTTTGAGAGAATTAAGCGTCCGATTTGAATGATTCAAAAAAAAATTCCGCTTGAGTTGACGAAAAAAAAGGAAAGAAAAATTTCATTTCTTTTTTCGAAAATAATTCATATTTTAATTTTAATTCTGGTTAAAATTCTAAAGGCCACTTATATACTTTAAGTATAAATAATTTTAACTTTTCAATTCAGTTTATATGATTCTTTTAAATATTAGGCGATATTACAGAATTTATAATAAATCCATCTGAAAACATTTAATATTCCTCGAACATTTTGTTACGGTACGGGAAGTTACAGCAATTTGCCTTAAGGCACGATGCCATACACAACTAGTTAACTTATATAATTATTGTTAATTTATTCTGTCTATTCGAATAGATATGATTATGATATTGTGGGAACTAGTTGGGTGCAAATCCTCACGAACGAGCACGAACGAACATGACGAACAAGAAAATACAAAAATGAACAAACGATATCATCGAGAGCAGCGAATAAGGAATCATTGGCACTCGACTCTTATCTTATCTTATCTGCCGTAACGCACTTCCGTTGCATTTGTACGGAATTACATACTAGTTGCGCTTAAAAAAGTTTTACTTCAAAAATCAAAAACTGTTCGAAAGATCTTAGTTGGGAATGATACTGATTAGTTTTAGGTGAAAATCTACCGAGCCGTTTTCTTGTAATTAACTGTTGAAAAAAAAAATTAAGTCAATTTTTTGGAACTTCTTTGGCGATATATATCATGGTCTTATAGAACTTACTGAAATATTACGGCCTTACGACAAGTAGTTCAGTTTTAAAAATTTATCAAAATTTGAGAAAACGAGAAGATTTTTTGACATTTGTTAAAATTAAAATTACGATTTTAATTGGACGATTTAATTAGACGATTTACTTGGTATACCGATAGAGTACTTGGTCTTAATGAACATACTGAATCATTAAAGTTCTACGGAAGCTGGTTCAATTATAAAAATTGTTGATTTTTGAAAATTTGCTTTTAGAAAATACTCCGAGTTAACGTGTTTTTTCGTTTTGAATTATGTGTAATAAATACACTCGGAATGCTTTTAATCACTCATAAATGAATTTATTTTTTCTTGATTAAGTCGATTATTTACACATATTGGGAAGTTCATGTAACTTGCCTCAATGCAAAACACCATAATATCAACTAGTTTATCTAGATGTTCTTTTTCTTATAAGTGACAATAATATTCTTTTAGCCTAATTAACTTCCCGTAGGGTAAGTTATAGTAATCGCAAAAAAATCGAAAATAAAAAATTTTATATATCTTTATGTTTCAAAGGTTTCTGAATATTTTGGCATACCTTAGAATAAATGGATCTATGTGTGTGTGTGTTTGCGTGTGTGTGTGTGCGGATACAAATTTTCGTCGACGATTTCGGGAACATTGATCAACCGATTTGAATAATTCAAAAAACATTCGATTCGTATTGATAAGGAGACGTGCTGATTAGTTCTTGGCGAAAGCAGGTCTAGCCGTTCCGAAGATACGGGGCAAAAAGTGCCGAAAACGGTAACTCAGTTTTTAAGAGAACGGAGCGTCCGATTTTAATAATTCAAAAAACATTTTACTTGTATTGACAAGGTGAAGAACCGATCAAATTTTCATAAAGGCAGGTCTAGCGGTTTCGGAGATCTAATAAAAAAAGTAAAAAAAATGCTATTTGGCAGTCAAAAATGATCATTAGACATACGAGGTGTGTTCAAAAAGTACCCGGAATTTTTAAATTTCGCGGGTCTGGAGTGTCTGATTGTCAAAATTTTTTTTTTATTGTGTTGGTATACATGCCCCTAAAGTATGATGAAATTTTCAGCTATATTCACTGTTTACTTTGTCTGTGGTAGTCGCTAAGGTTCGACGTGTTTTTCTGAGCTCGGCGATTTTTACAATGGAAGAATTGAAAAGTCAAAGAATTTGTATTAAATTTTGCGTAAAAAATGAAATAAAGTGTAACAAAGTGTGTGAAATGTTACAAAAAGCCTATGGTGAGTCTGCTATGAAAAAAACAAGTGTTTACGAGTGGTATAAGCGTTTCCAAGATGGCCGCGAAGACGTTGAAGATGACGAACGCTCCGGTCGACCCAGCACGTCAACAAACGATGAAAATGTGAAAGAAGTGGAAAAAATGGTTATGAATGATCGCCGAATCACAATTAGAGAAGTTGCTGATGAAGTTGGCATATCAATTGGCTCATGTCATAACATTTTTTCAAATGTTTTGGGCATGAAACGAGTGGCAGCAAAATTCATTCCAAAACTGCTAAATTTTGACCAAAAAAGCAATCGCATGAACATCGCTCAAGAGCTGGTAAATGACGTCAACAACGATCCAAGTTTGCTTGAAAGGGTCATAACTGGTGATGAAACATGGGTGTACGGTTATGATGTCGAAACCAAAGCCCAATCGTCCCAATGGAAGAGCCCAGGTGAGCCAAGACCGAAAAAAGCACGTCAAGTTCGATCGAATGTCAAGGTTTTGCTTACTGTTTTCTTTGATTATAACGGCATAGTGCATCAAGAGTTCTTACCACAAGGTCGTACGGTTAATAAGGAGTATTACCTTGAAGTGATGCGACGTTTGCGTGAAGCAATCCGAAAAAAACGCTCCGATTTATGGAAAAACAATTCATGGCTGTTGCACCACGATAACGCACCTGCTCACTCGTCGTTGCTTGTTCGTAATTTTTTGGCCAAAAACAATACCGTAGTCATGCCCCAACCTCCATATTCACCAGATATGGCTCCGTGTGACTTTTTCCTATTCCCAAAGTTGAAGAGACCCATGAAAGGACGGCGGTTTTCCTCGATTGAAGAAATAAAGGCCGAATCGCTGAGAGTGCTCAAGGACATATCAAAAAGTGAATATCAAGGGTGCTTCGAAAATTGGAAAAAAAGCTGGCATAAGTGTATTATATCTGGGGGGGACTACTTTGAAGGGGACCACATTAATGTAGACGAATAAATAAATATTTTTTTGAAAAAACGAAAATTCCGGGTACTTTTTGAACAGACCTCGTATGCACATCAAATTGCCAGATATTTTATAGAGATTTTAACAATAAGTATAAATTTTGTTTACATTCCTATGGGTTCCGTACCAATGTTTATCTGTTAGACGGCGATGCAGCGCTTACGCGCTTTGACATTTCGTCTCTATGCAGTTAAAGCAGTACGATTGCTTTCAAAAAAAGTTCAGAATTTCCAAAATATGTCAAAATAAAGAAAACATTATTTTCAATAATTTTTTTCTCAAAAAAAGTAATTTTTTGTCAAATTTATAGTTTCTCAAAAATCTAATTTTTTCGAAGTAAATTTTTTTCAAAAATGTTAATCGTTTTTAAAAAAATAATAATTTTTAGTACGGGAAGTTCCAGCAATTTGCTTTAAGGCACAATGCCATGCGCCCCACTAGTTTTTAATTTATTCTCTTTGGTCATCTTAGAGACAAAGAGACATTATTGTGAAAATAACATGTTGAATGTTTGATCTCTCTAAAAATATACTCTATGCTTTCTACTGTCAACCCTAATGTCAAACAAGTAATATTTTCCTTTTTATTTACCAGTATGATCATAATTAAATTCATTATCATATTTAAGATTATTAATTAAAAAGATAATTAAGATCATAAATTAAAATAGATAAATAAATACTTACTGAATATATGCGCAATGCAAATATCTAAAAATGTCAGACAAAACAACTTTCTCTGTAGAGGAGCAGTCAATTAAAATTGAGCCTCTAGAGTACTCAGTAGAGGACGTTAATCGTGATGCTGAAGTTGACCTTAACAGTCCTGGTGGTTTTAGGTCCGAATCGTGTCCAGGGGGTGATGAAACGTGTTTAGAAAATTTCATGAAGTCAGAAGTGACTATCGAGGAAGAAGTTAAACAGGATATAATTAAGACACCTGCTTATAAATGTGACATTTGTAATAGATCATTTACAGAATCTCATAATCTAGAAGAGCACATGGTCGATCATATGCCTAGTCACAGCAAAGAACGTCCTTTCAAATGCGAAATCTGTTCCAAAGCTTTCAAACTATCAAGCACATTGAAATCACACATGTTTACACACTCTGAAGAACGACCCTTTAAATGTGATATATGCGATAAGGCGTTTAATCAAAAAAGCAATCTAAGAACACACATGCTTATCCATACAGAAGAACGCCGTTTTAAATGCGAACTATGCAATCAGACATTTAAACGATTGATCAATTTGAAAAATCACATGTCCATTCATAGTGATGAACGCTCCCATGAATGCGAAACATGCAATAAGTCATTCAAACGATTGACTACTTTGAAATATCACATGCTCATTCACAGTGGTAAGCGTCCCCATGAATGCAAAATATGCAATCAGACATTTACACAGTCAAGTGGTCTGAAAAGGCATATGGTCACCCATTCAGGAGAGCGCCCTTTTAAATGTGAAATATGCAGTCGGACATTCAGCCAACCATATACTTTAAAACAGCACATGCTTGCTCATGAAGGAAAATATTCTTATAAATGCAATATATGTGATCAGGCTTTCACGCAGTCAAGTGGTCTGAAAAGGCACATGGCCACTCATTCTGGAGAGCGCCTTTTTGAATGTGGAATATGTAATCTGACATTCAGCCAATCATATAATTTGAAGAAACACATGCTGGTACATGAAGGAGGACATTCTGATAAGAATAAATGTGGAATTTGCAGTAAGGCATTCTATCATAAAAGCAAGTTGGCAAAACACATGATTACCCATGAAGCAAAACTCGAACAGGCTGCAGAAAAATAGTTGATTGAATATTAGTAAGTAGGAACTAATTCTAAATAACTTGAGTTTAGTATTAAGGGAATCAAAGCAGACATTATTTTTTGACTATTTTGTCTATTTTATTACATGGTCTATTTGTAATAAATCATTTTCACCTTCAATTGTGCTATTCAAAACAAAAAAGAATGTGCATAAGGTTCACACTTGATTGAAGTAAAACTTTTTTGCTATTATATGAGCTGGCATTTAAGTAAAATAAAAACATCATATAACAATTTTGAATAATGTTTATTAGTAATATGGTAACACTCGTGATGCACACATTTATTAGTCCATTATACACATTTATATAATGATAAATTATATATTTATAATAGCATTAAAAATATGTATAATATTTAAAAACAATAATGTAATTAAAGTCATACTTTAAATATGACATGATCGGTTTGTCATTGTAATTAGCATTTAGAAATGAACCTTCATTAGAGAAATGAAGTGATTGCTGATTAATAAATTCTATAATATTCCTTCAAACAGTGGATTATGCTATACAATGCCTAAACAAATATTGTTTTTGCCGCTTCATTTATCATGTAACAATTGTGTTTGAAGAACTTCATGTAATTAAAATTAACATACATTCATTGACTGCTTGTATTTTTTTTTTACTTTTTCGCTGGCTATATAATCTCATTCTCTGAACAGCTCTAATATCTGTCTTGTCTAAAAAATATTTTCCATTTTAATAACTTCAAAGACTTATGTTTATTGATTAGCACAAATGTTTACTTTGTTTTGTTATTTTCAAGGAACAGGGTAAAATATTCTTCTGATTCAAGCATTTTTCATTAAATCAAGATTTGTACTACGATGCAACTTTAAAATGTTTATTTATCTATGCCGATTTTCTTGTCGGTACGCATACAACGGCCGATCTCTATTCACACATTTCATCGAGAGCGAATGACAAACAGTTCGGACGTAACGCTATTTCCGTTGCATTTGTACCGATTTACACCCTAGTCATGCCTAAAGAAGTTTTATTTCAAAAAGTGTGCGTAAGGTTCACACACGATTGAAGTAAAACTTTTTTTGCTATGGTTTTTATTAGTAATATGGTAACACTCGTGATACACACATTTTTTAATGTCAAATATTATACATATTTGACAATAAAAATTATAAATTATATATTTATAATAGCATTTGGACAAAATTGTTTGACATTTTTTATGTAATGACATGTTATGATGTTAAATGTAATGTTATATAAACATTTGTAATTCAAATGTCCCGCCATTATTATTAGTGTGTTGGTAATGGTGTTTTTCTTCCACCATTTTTATCATGTTAAAAACTATGTAAAATAAACTATCGTGCCCTTCAGTAAGCCAAACAAGTAACATTAAAATAAATTAGTATATTTGAAGAAAGCTTTTTATTTTTCCCAGCACTAAATTTTTTTTATTATATTTGAAAACAATAATGTAATTAAAGTCATACTTCAAATATGATACGATCGGTTTGTCATTGTAATTAGCATTTAGGATTTGAACCATTATAAGAGAGATGAAGTTATTGTTGATCAATAAATTTTATAATATTTGTTCCCGCAGTGGACAACTGTAATATAATCTTAAGTAAATTTATTAACACTAGCAATAAATAAACTGCATAGATGTCCATTATGAAGTATATCTGTATATAAATGTACACAGCTGCACAAATTGTTGTTGTGCTTGATCTCTTGTTTAGAGTAATAAATCTGAAATTCAATTTATTCTTCATTATTTATAAAAATATGCAATCTTGTAATACTTATAAGCCATTATAAACGAAAAACATGTAGACTTCATCTAAACTTCCAAAAGTGTTAGAAAAAGATATATCTTCCGCATGATAGAATAAAGCTGTACTGCTGCAATAATTTTTATTATTTATAAAAATGCAGAGAATTATTATGTTAAACAACGCCTTAAAAAATATTGTTTTCACAATTTTACTTATCATGTAATTGTGTTTGAAGAACTTCGTGAAATTAAAATTAACATACATTCATTGACTGCTTTTTTTTTACTTTTTCGCTGGCGATACCGTCTCCTCTTTGAGCAGCTGTAGTATGTGTGTTGCCTATAAAATTAATTTCTGAAAATATATAGTTACCACGAATAATACCAATTACTTCAATAAACTTGCATTTCTTACACGGCACAGATTTTTCATTTGTTTTATTATACAATAAAAAAGCCCTCTGACGCGACTCGACGACCAATCACAATCGACCCGTTTAGAAATGATATCATCGAGAGCGAATGACAAATCATTGGCACTCGACTCGGCCGTAACGCTTTTTCCGTTGCACAGGTTTACTCCCTATTTAAAAATCGTCTACATTCAAAAAACAAAATCTTCGGGGTGTTGTTTTTTGCCGTGCAGCGGAGTTTTACTCGAGAAATGATACACTTCAAGGCTTTAAGATTACTGATACTTATTCAACTTAGATTACAGTTTAAAATAATGATCGATATGAAAATTGTAGATGTTTAAAATTTTGTTTTATTTCTATTTTAATAATTTTTACAACTGTCCTGAAACTGACAACAAGTAAAATATTTGACATAAAACTGAAGGCGTTGATAAAGTACAAATCATCTGACCATTGCCAGTGATTTGTCGAAGGTCTTATCTATTGTTGATTAATGCAGAAGACATTTTCTTTTTAATCGGGCCCTGGTAGAGTTGTCCTGAAGTTTTCTCGCGAGCAAGTTCGGGTGATCTGCTAGGCGATTTCTATATTTGTGTGAGTAAGCGATTATTTCATCCTTAACTGTGGTAGTGCCTATGTCTTTGTGTATTAACCAATTTGGAACATACTTTGGTGCTTTCAAAATTACTTTTAATAACTTGTTTTGAAATCTTTGAATTATTAAAGCGTTTGAGTTGGAAGTTGATCCCCATAGCTGTATGCCGTATGTCCAAATTGGTTTAATGATGGCTTTATAGAGGTAAATTTTATTATGCGTGTCAAGTTTTGATTTTCGTCCAAGGAGCCAATGATATCTTCTTCTGGTTTCTTCAAGCTGCTTCCTCTTTTTCTTAATGTGTTCTTTCCAGGTTAGTCTCTTATCCAGGTGTAAACCTTTTGATATTTGACTGTATCTGTTCGATCTATTATTTCGTCATCAAGTCTTACTGCAGGACAAGTCCCTTTGCAAAGAGTAAAAGTGATGTATTTTGACTTGCTGCTGTTAACTATTATTCTCCACAAGCTTAACCATTTTGGTATCAAGTCAAGATGATTCTGCAGCTTTTTTGATGCAATTATGGTATCTTCATGTGTTGCCAGAATGCCTGTGTCGTCTGCATATGTTGTTGTCCAAATGTCATCTTTCTGTGTCAAGTTTGCATTGTATAGTGGCCCAATGCAACATCCTTGAGGCACTCCTGATCTGACTGGATGTGATGTGGATTTTTCACCCCTTACACTAACCTTTGATGTAGCGCTTTATGATTAGGTATATTGTAAAGTAGGCCGGAGTGCCACGCCTTATCAAATGCCTGACTAATATCGAGGAAAACAACTGAATAGTAGTTCTTGTTTTGGTAAGCCTTGTTTATATTGTTGACAAATCTATGACTTTGCTCTGGTGTGCCATGTTTTTTTAAAAAAACATGTTCAGATAATGAAGTCATCATAAATAAAGTGTTTTGTTTTACTAATTAGGATCTTCTCAAATATTTTGGGCAACGTTGGAAGTAAACTAATTGGTCTATTCTTTAACCATCTTTAACTTTGAACTCTATTCGGATTTTTACCAGGTTTCGGAATATTTATGATTTTAGCAATTTTCCATTGATCAGGATATGATTTAGGTCTTATTATACGGTTAACCCTCTGTCAGTGGGAGTGGTCTGGCCAGACTTTTTTCGACTTCAATTTAAAAAAATATATACTTCTAGTAATCCTATCGATTTGAAATTTTTTGATTTTTCCTAAAATTTCATTAGCTGTCGATCAATGAAAAAATTAGGACGAAAAATGTACAGAAGGATAATTATAAGAATATTAACTTTTTTATACTTCGAACGGTCGGAGTGGACCACCCATACATATGACGCGTTTTAATCAGACTTTTGTCTTTTTTTCTGCTATTTTCTATTCAAACTGCGTTTTATATATTATTTGCTATGTGTTGTAACATGAATGTTAATATTTACACGTACACATATGAAAATGCCTTGAAAACCTATCAAACGTATTGGTTATCGCAAACATTGAAAATCAAAAAATAAATAATGCGCACATTATCAACCATTTTCTACTCGTACTGCGTTCGAAACTTTTTTTTAGCAAACCTGTAGCCGTAAGTATTCAGTTCAATTGAAATTATATTTTCACTTTGAGTTTTACAGCTCATTCCAAAGGCGACGCACCTCATTTCGTTTTCATTTGAATTTCACATTCATTTCGAAGGCGCCTAAGAAGAATAAATATTGTTTTTCATTGATATAAAACAGAAAAATTAACAAAAAAGCAACGTCTTTTTTATATTCCATGATGTTTCTTAAAATATTTTTATTAGAGGCAAGCTCAACGCATGCAAAAGACGGTAAGAAAAAGAAAAAATCAAAATTATAAGTATTTATTACTAACTAGCTGACCCGGCAAACGTTGTTTTGCTAAGTAAGGTATACTCAAAACAATTTCTATAGAATCAAAAATATTAATACTTTGTATAAGGATGTGTTGTTTGAATGCTATATACAATGAGGTATTATAAAACAATAACCCCATTAGTTTGTCTATATTTTGTCAATACAATCAAACTGGACGTTTTATGCTCTTCTATAGAAAACATGGTATAATCCAATCCTTGGTCTTTTTTGGTCTTTCGACTTATTGATTGCCTTTCAAATTTTTCAGATTCTTTTTGGATTGTGGATCTTGTGTATAATTGTAATTAATTAATACTACTGAGCTTATACAAAATTTTCAAATTTCTGCGAGAAGAGAATGAATTAAGTATTTCTTCTTTGACCTGCCTTTTGAAAAGTTTCAAGTAACATTTGATGAATTAAAGTAAATTTAATAAAAAGTATATATGTAGATGTGTATATAGGGGTGTATATAAGGTCCAATTTGACTTTGAGCAAATATTAATCATATTGTGAAAACCAAAATAATTATATCACAACAAATAATACATTTAAAACGAACAATTATCTGACTACGTTCAGTAAAAGTGTCAGCTACTTCATCATTGTAGAAATGTGCTTTTTTGTCTTTTAAAAATTTGTTATCTAGATCTTTTTACCCCATAGACGGGGCAACTTGGAACGGCCAGGTGGCAAACAGGTTTAATGTCTTATTTTAATTTAAAGGTATTTTACGAAATAATTACATTTTTAACTAATGCTAAAAAGCTACCAGCGGAAGAAAATACTTTTATTATGGATTTTCAAAGATTACCGTTTATCTCCCGATAGCAAAGTCATAAGAATCAAGATTGCAGCTGGTTATACATCTTTTTCCCTCTACTTTCAAATATCTTTGTTAAACAATGCTTAACTTTACTGTTTTTTGACACATCGGTGGCGGACCTTTTTAACCCCGGACCTTCATATATTACTAACTATTCTTTGATAAATTCTGGGTAATTATAACTGGAAAAATGTAATTCGACAAAATGTCCTTTTGATCGATATCAAATTTAGATTCTGAATTTAAATAACATAAATAAAAAATAATATAACCTAGAAAATGTTTTATAAATATCAATAAGTATATAATTATACAAATGAGATCTTTCAGAGCACCGTGTTTGAGAAAAATATGCCAAAAAGTGCATTTTCATATTAACATTTCAAAAAAGTTGATATTTTGAGTTTCTAATAGTAACACCTGCGACCCATTTTATAACGTTTTTGTGTATAAATTAAACTACAAACAAAACTACTTACTTCAATTTAATCATAATTAAATAATATTCACGTAAAACATCCTATTTAAAGTAATTGAATATCATCTGTCAAAAACGTTTGACATTTGACGCATTAGCCACCGTCCATTGTTTTATTCAAATTACGCTTCTACAAAAATTTTCAAATTAAAAATGTAAAGTTTCTACGCGGATTTGAAATAATTTCTCACCTTTTGGACTTTCTCTGGATTGGCACGAATTTTTTAAGACTAAGACTGGCCAAATAGATTCAGCCGTTTTCGAGTTTTATTCGGACATTTGAAAGAGAGCTCCATTTTTATATATAAGATAATCGTTAATATATAAGACACCAAAAACTCATTTATCCCATATAAATGCATGTAAAATGAATGGTGGTAGGTAAATAAATTTAAAACCGACGGAGAGTTAAACAGAATTATTATGAATTGTTTGTAGGGAAGTTCTTTAAGTGTATTAACACTTTCGACTCGGGAGTCGGACTGCTATACGGTACGCTGCGCTCGGAATATTATAGTGCTATTGGCTATGTGCGAAGGCATGGAAGGGGAAGTCAAATCGACCGAAGCGTTCGTAGTGGCTAACTTGGAGCACTAAAAGGGGCTATTATAAACAAAATTTTAAACAAAAACACATAAAATATTTATTTATTTCAAATTTAAATAAGATAATTAAAAATGAGCCACCATAGCTGTTCTGTAGTGGGCTGTAGAAATACCAGCAGAAAAAGTGACTGCAAATTCTATACATTTTCTACAGCTAAGTGGAAAGAAAATCAACGGGAAAAGTGGATCGCAGCGGTTAGAAGAATAAAGTAATTATCATGAAAAAATGTTTATTTTGCAAACAGTTTAATTAATACAATGCTGAAATAATGCGAAATATATATTTGTAGTGTTGATGGATCACCGTGGGTTCCCAAGCATTTGCAGTGAGTCGGTCGAGGTATTGAGTCTTACCTACTTGTCAACAATATTTTCTTCAATAAGTTAATTTCGAAAAGTTAATGTAGTTTTTTTCCTGCAATTTTATTTGATGGGTCTTGTCTTTATAATAATGTCTAAATTATGTCTTTATAATAATGTCTAAGTCTTTAGTTTGACCAAAAAATTGAATAAATTAATTTACTATTTACTTATTCTATTGATAAAATATTATTTATCATTATTATCATATTATTATATTGTTTTTATTAAGAACTATTCCGAGTTTATGACATAAGCTTTGAGGCACTTAACCTTACAAATATTTACTGCATTTCTTTATTTAATTAATCATTATACTTAACAATGTTTTAAGTACGTTGAAGTAAATTTAATAATTTCAATAAACATTCAGCGTTCACATTATTACTGTATCTTGTTTATTATTATTTATAACAATTATTTAATATCTTTTTTCTTTAACAAACATGTAAAACCCATGAAAACCACACACTGATAACCCCAATTAGTTCATATTTATTACGGCGCTGCAGTCACGCTCGGAGCGAATACTTATCTCTCAACTCGGAATTTTTTTTTGTATCGGATTTTTTCAAAATGTGGTTGTATTGCTTTCAAAAATAGTTATTATGATAATAAAATAGAAAATTTTGAAAATTAAAAAAAAAGCACACAAAACCATGCTATATTGTTTAAAAAATCATTTCTTCACAGATCTTTATTAGAGTTATGGGGATCATGAGCTAATAAATTAATTTTGTTATATATTTATTTATAAAATTAATAAATCAATCAATAAATGAATGTAATAGTAAATTAATTTTTAAAAAATAAAAAAAAATAAATGTAAGTTTAGTTTGCGACGAGTCGTCGCCGACACGATTTGCCGCGGGAGCAGCGGCATCCGAGCTTAGCGGTAAAACATATCATGCACAACGGTAAAATGACTATGCCGCCGGAGCGGCGGCATCCGAGTCGAAAGGGTTAATATTAATGTTGTCAACGCGACGTTATTTATGTTCACGCAAAGAGACAGAGACCGTAGAGACAGTATTGTGAATATAACATTTTAAATGTCTAGTCTCTCTGCTGTTAACCCTAATGGCCTAATGTCAAACAAGTAACCTTTGACAATATTAGAATTTAATGTAATTGCAAGTAACGTTCAAGTCCAATTATAAATATAATTATAATTAATTTCATTATCACGTTTGAAAATATAATTAATTAAAATAGATAATCAAATACTTCTTGAATACACGCAGTGCAAATAATTAAAAATGTCAGGCGAAACAACTTTCTCTGTGAAGGAGCAGACAATTAAAATTGAGCCTCTAGATTACTCAGTAGAGAGTATTAAAATTGAAGTTAAAGATGAATTTGAGAGTTCTGATGGTTTTAAATCTGAAGCGTGTTCTGAGTATGATGAAATTTGTTTAGAAAGATTCATGAAGTCCGAGGTTACTATCGAGGAAGAAGTTAAACAGGAGCAGTCAATTAAAATTGAGCCTCTAGAGTACTCAGTAGGGAATGTTAAAATTGAAGTTGAAAATGAATTTGAGAGTCCTGATGATTTTAAGTCTGAATCGTGTCCTGAGGATGATGAAATTTGTTTAGAAAGATTCATGAAGTCCGAGGTCACTATCGAGGAAGAAGTTAAACAGGAGATAACCGAGACACCTGCTTATGAATGTGACATTGGTAATAGATTTACATTTACAGAATCACATAATTTAGAAGAGCACATGGTTGATCATATACCTAGTCACAGCAAGGAATGCTCTTTTAAATGCGAAATATGCAATAAGGTATTTCATCGCAAAAGAAATTTAACATCACACATGCATATTCATACAGACGAACGCCGTTTTAAATGTGAAATATGCAATAAGGCATTCCATCGAAGCAGCAATTTAACAAAACACATGCTTATCCATACAGAAATACGCCCTTTTAAATGTGATATATGCCATAAGACATTCAATAAAAAATGCAATTTAACATCACACATGCTTATCCATTCAGAAGAACGCCGTTTTAAATGTGAAATATGCAATAAGGCATTTAAACAATTAACTTCTTTGAGAAATCACGAATCCATTCACAATGGTGAACGTACCCATGTATGCAAAACATGCAATAAGTCATTCTCACGATCGACTACTTTAAAATATCACATGCTCGAACACAGTCGTAAGAGTCCCCATGAATGCAAAATATGCAATCGAACATTCCCATGGTCATTCAGTCTCAAACGCCATATGGCTACTCATTTTGGAGAGCTTTTTGAATGTAGTATATGTAATCTGACATTCAATCAATCAAATAATTTGAAAATACACATGCTGATCCATGAATGTGGACCTTCTGGTAAGAAAAAATGTGAAGTATGCGGTGTGGCATTTTATCATAATAGCAGGTTGACAAAACACATGATTACCCACGAAGCCAAAAGTTCTTAAAAAGATGAAATGTGCAATGTGCAATGTCACACTGAAGATGGATTGTTAAATGAATATTAGTGAGTATAAACTAACTCTAAATAAATTAAAGTTTGTATTAAGGGAATCAAATCAGACACTATTCTGAGTGTAAAATTTGTAATAAATCATTTTCAGCTTTAATTGTGTTTTTTAAATGTACTTATTGTTGAATGAGTTCAATGAAGAAACAGAATGGAAATCAGCAATATAAGACAAATATTCTAACCCAGATACATTGTGTTTCTTAAATTAATATGAAAATACAAATGTAAAGCTAGTCAGACATTAATATAATAATTCTTACCCTAGCATAGGTACTAAGATAGTTATGAGAAATTTAATTATTCTGTATGCAAAACTTAAACATATACTATTAATAGCCAAGCTTATTTTTTTACAATTGCTTAGGGACCGTTCAAGTATTACGTAAGCACTATAGGAGGGCGGGGGGGTTATTGATTTGCTTATTTTTGGTAAGAAATTTGCTTACTTTTGCTGACAAAGGGAGGGGGGGAGTAAATAATTGTAATAAATCTGCTTAGGTAATACTTGAACGATCCCTTATTTCGAAGGTCTGATATAGCCATTTTAATAATAATTTTGATTAAAATATATCTGGTCTGTAATTGGTCTGGTGGTAATTGACTGAAAGTGGCATTTTGCTTTAGGGCAAGTTTATGAACATTCCCTTAAATGTGTATCTATTCAATAAAACTTAATCGACAAGAATTGTGAAAAAAAACATTAACTACTTGAGAAAGTTTAAAAATAAAAAGATAAATAAATGAAAGGATAATTTTATGAAACATATTTGACGATAAGAGAATTATGTCAATTCAAGACTTATTATTATTGAGCAATAGGCTATTAGCATTGAATGAATTAGAAACTAGTGGTGTAAGGCATCGTGCTTGAGGGGTTAGGGGTACTTGGAGACACGAAAAAATGAGAATTTTCAGTATTTTTAACTTCCCGTAGGGTGAGTGATTGTAATGGGCTGAAAATCGAAATTGCAAATTTTTACATTTCTCGATGTTTTGAAGGTTTCTGAACATTTTGGCATACCTCAGAAAAAATGGATGTGTGTGTGTGTGTATGTATGTATGGATACAAATTTCCAGTCACGTTTTCGGGCGCATGGATCAACCGATTTGAATGGTTCAAAAAACATTCGATTCCTATTGATAGGGAATGAGCTGATTAGTTCTTGGCAAAGACAGGTCCAGCCGTTTCGGAGATACGGAGCAAAGAGTGCAGAAAATAGAAATCGAGTTTTTGAGAGAACGCAGTATCCGATTTGATTGATCCAAAAAGCATTCAATTAGTAATGATTGGGAGAAGTGTTTATTAGTTTTTGGCAAAGGCATGTCTAGCCATTTCGAAGATACGGAGCTAAATATGTAAAAAATGGCAGTTTTTGAGAAGACTAAGCGTCCAATTTAAATGATTCAAAGAATTTTTGCTTGTCTTAACAGAAAAATTGATTTTGAAAAAAAAAATTGTTTCTTTTTTCTTTTTTTTTTTTTCAAAAAAAAAAATTTTTTTTGTATATCGAAAATAATTGAGATTTTATTTTTAATTCTGACTATAGTTCTAATATACTTCAAACAAATAGTTTCAACTCTGCAATTCAGTTATAATTCTTATAAATATTAGACAATGTTACATTATTTATAATAATCTATTTGAAATATTTAATATTCCTCGAACATTTCGTTACGGTACGGGAAGTTCTAGCAATTTGCCTTAAGGCACGACGCCATACACCCCACTAGTTTTTTTTGTTATTAAACGATGTTTTTTTTACAAAAATGTTAATACAGCATTATTATACAATGTTTTGACTTGAAGTAACAAAAATTTCAGAAAAAAAAAAAAATTCTAAAGTTATAGCTGGTTTTGTTGACCCTGTTTCAAAAAACGGTCCTGGCGGTGACCATCTTCACTCCTTAAAATTCATCTAAAATCAAACAAATAAAAAAAAATAGTTTTATAAATAGATAATCCTGGGCCTGATCGAAGGTTTTTTTTGCAAAAATTAACAAAATGGCAGCATCAGAAAAAAAATTCTAGATTTTTGGGTAAAAAATCAACAGTTAATTAGTCTTAAAAAATAAAAATCCTTCGATCAGGCCCGAGTTTATTCTATTATGTTTTCTAAAAGCTGTATAAATTTCATTAAAATTTACTAAGCGGTTTTTGAGTTACAGTGGTCACCGGTTCAAAAAACATAGTTCTGAGAAAAACGCGATTAAAGTTTCACATTGGATTTACGTACAGAAATTCGAATTATTAGATTACTTAAACCGAGTCATCTATTTCTGGGCCATATAATAGTTCATCAGTCATTGTGCAAGTTTCCAAAATTTCCATTTGCTGTTGCCTACAATCCTACGAAGCATTCTGGCCTCCTGAGTGTTCTTGTTGGCGCGCTGATCTGCCACTTTAACACGTGCAGCATCCAATTTTTCAACATACCAATGGGAATTATACCCACAATTAGGTCCTAGATAGGTCCATAATCAATAATAATGATTATGTATATGTATTCAGCAATTTGTACGATAGTAGAACTAGTATTCACGGTTTTTAAGCATATTTTTTACACTAGTTGGTTGAAGCTTTTAATTTTTTCTGATTATGGATTCAATCATGAACTACACATCTTAAAAGTAAATTATCATTGCTGAGATTGTCGTAAATCGCTTTAAAAGCTTTTAAAACATCAGGAGATTATTATATTACAGCTGTCTGCTGTGTGAATGAATATATACTTCATTTCTCTAATGAAGGTTGAAGTCCTAAATGCTAATTACAGCGACAAACCGATCATGTCTGAAGTGTGACTTTAATTACATTATTATTTTCAAACATTATAAACATTTTTAATGGTATTATAAATATATAACTTATAATTTATTATTATATAAATATATATAATGGTTGACATTAAAAAATGTGTGCATCATGAGTGTTACCATATTACTAATAAACATTATTCAAAATTGTTATAGATGTATTTATTTCAATCAATCGCATGTGAACCTTACGCGCACTGTTTTTTGTTTTAAATAACACAATTGAAGGTAAAAAAGATTTATTACAAATTTTACATTCATAAAATAGTGTCTGATTTAATTCCCTTAACACTGCATATTTGACATCCTTTATTCTCCGGAATGAGTACGCATGTGCCTTTTCAGACCGCTTGACTGTACAAATGCCTGATTACATACTTCACATTTGAAAGGGCGCTCTCCAGAATGAATTACCATATGCGTTTTCAAATGGATCGACTGTGCAAATGTCCGATTGCATATTTTGCATTCATGAGGACGCTTACCACTGTGAATGAGCATGTGATATTTCAAAGTAGTCGATCGTGATAATGGCTTATTGTATATTTTGCATACATGGGTGGGTTCACCATTGTGAATGGATTTGTGATTTTTCAAAGAATTCATTTGTTTAAATGCCTGATTGCATATTTCACATTTAAAACGGCGTTCTTCTGAATGGATAAGCATGTGTGATGTTAAATTGCTTTTTTGATTGAATGTTTTATAGCATATTTCACATTTAAAAGAGCGTTCTTCTGCATGGATAAGCATGTGTTTTTTTAAATCGCTGTTTCGTTTGAATGCCTTATTGCATATTTCACATTTAAAACGGCGTTCTTGTGTATGAATAAGCGTATGTATTGTTAAATTTTTTTTGCGATGGAATACCTTATTGCATATTTTGCATTTAAAAGAGCGTTCTTTGCTGTGACTAGGCATATGATCAAACATGTGCTCTTCTAAGTTATCTGATTCTGTAAATGATCTATTACCAATGTCACATTCATAAGCAGGTGTCTCGATTATCTCCTGTTTAACTTCTTCCTCGATAGTGACCTCGGACTTCATGAATCTTTCTAAACAAATTTCATCATCCTCAGGACACGATTCAGACTTAAAATCATCAGGACTCTCAAATTCATTTTCAACTTCAATTTTAACATTCCCTACTGAGTACTCTAGAGGCTCAATTTTAATTGACTGCTCCTTCACAGAGAAAGTTGTTTCGTCTGACATTTTTAATTATTTGCTCTGCGTATTTTCAATAAGTATTCGATTATCTATTCTAATTAATGATATTTTTAAACGTGATAATGAAATTAATTATAATTATATTTATTATTGGACTTGGACGTTACTTGTTTGACATTGGGTTGACAGAAGAAAGCATAGAGTATATTTTTAGAGAGACCAGACATTTAACATGTTATTTTCACAATAGTGTATCTATGATCTGTGTCTCTATGCAATATGTATGAACATAAATAATGTCGCCATAGATAAACGAGTATAAATACGCCATGGCTGGCGATTTGACGTTTCATCGATTGAAATGCGGAACTTTGATTATAGATGGCAGCACATGTACATCTTGTAAATTAACTCCTGGTATTACTTCTAATACATAAATAAATTTGTACATATAATCAATGCAGCCAAAAAATCTGAAATTTTTTTAATATTTGAAATAAGAACAAAACATACGAAATACAAGATATATTTTCAAATATATCACAGACATATTTTTGAAGAATTATAAACTAAACAGAAATAACTGACTACTATTAATTAAAGTATATTACAGACATATTTTAAAGTACTACACATTAAAGAGAAATAACTTAATATTATTAATTACTTAACGACTAATAATAATATATTAAAACCTAAAAACTAAGAAGTGAAAAGCGCAAGAGTATTGACGATGGAATGACAAATTTAGAAAGAATGACAAGTAATGCAAAAATTTATAAGGATAAAAAGAACAGCAAATCCTTCGCTGTGAACTTTCTTCTTTTCTTTGCAAATGGTATTTAAAATTGAAATTACTTAGCCTTTTCACTGGATTTGCACACTGTTGTGGTTTTGTATTAGATTGTTTTGTTTACCATCAGAATTATCGTCTGATCCTACATCAGGATGTTCTCCTAGTCGTGACTGTGTGAGAGGAAAACTCTTTCATGATTCCCGTAAAGGATATTTGTCTAATCCACCCACTTCTATAAAGCTCGAAGAAACCTAAACAAGAAGCATATTATTATACAAATTATTACAAGAAAGTCAGATACTTGATTTAAAGATACAACTACATTATTCAAAATAAACATCCAAGCAACTTGTATTTAATTGCTCGAGGTAAGATTACTCTCATTCGACAATCTGTCATTGCTTCTACATCATTTTTACGAATTGCCATTGATACACCAAGTTCTAAAATAATTATTATTAAAATAAATTCATATAGGTCAAACCTGAAAATTTTCATCGTAGTATTATTATACATTTTTATTATATAAATATATATATAATACATCATCATACATACCTGGCCATCACTTGCAAGAAAGACGTACAATTTAATATAAATTAGTTGAAACAACTTGGCACGTGACCATACTAAACTTATTTATTAAAGATTCACTAAAACGTAACTATTTAGCAACAACACGCGTGTACAAACTTAAGTTATTCGCACATTTGTACGGCATGCGTACGGCGATGAAATGTACGAACGAGCGTAGTTGAAATTGAACACATATGAGCCATCTATAATCAAAGCTTGGCAATACTCAATGTCAAAATGGTCAAAACACGGTAAAGCGCATTTGTTCGGAGATAACTCCCAGTCATAGATAAAATAAGAGTATATGCTCCCAATGAAGATAACATTTTAAATGTCTGGTCTCTTTAAAAATATACTCTATGCTTTCTGCTGTCAACCCTAATGTCAAACAAGTAACGTCTAAGTCCAATAATAAATATAGTTATAATTAATTTCATTATCGCGTTTAAAAATATCATTAATTAAAATAGATAATCAAATATTTATTGAAAATACGCAGTGCAAATAATTAAGAATGTCAGGCGAAACAACTTTTTCTGTGAAAGAACAGTCAATTAAAATTAAGCCTCTAGAGCACTCATCAGTAGAGAACGTTAAAATTGAACTTGAAGATGAATTTGAGAGTTCTGATGGTTTTAAGTTTGAATCGTCTTCTGAGTATGATGAAACTTGTTTAGAAAGATTCACGAAGTCCGAGGTCATTATCGAGGAAGAAGTTAAACAAGAGATAACCGAAACACCTGCTTATGAATGTGACATTGGTAATATATCATTTACAGAATCACATAATTTAGAAGAACACAACAGCAAGGGGCGCTCTTTTAAATGCGAAATATGCAATAAGGTATTCCATCGCAAAAAAAATTTAACAACACACATGCATATTCATACAGACGAACGCCGTTTTAAATGTGAAATATGCAATAAGGTATTCCATCGCAAAAAAAATTTAACAACACACATGCATATTCATACAGACGAACGCCGTTTTAAATGTGAAATATGCAATAAGGCATTCAATCAAAAATGCAATTTAACATCACACATGCTTATCCATTCAGAAGAACGCCGTTTTAAATGTGAAATATGCAATAAGGCATTTAAACAATTAACTTCTTTGAGAAATCACGAATCCATTCACAATGGTGAACGTACCCATGTATGCAAAACATGCAATAAGTCATTCTCAAGATCGACTACTTTAAAATATCACATGCGCGAACACAGTGGTAAGAGTCCCCATGAATGCAAAATATGCAATCGAATATTCACACAGTCAAGCAGTCTGAAAAGCCATATGGACACTCATTCTGGAGAGCCCCTTTTTGAATGTGGAATATGTAATCTGACATTCCAATCATATAATTTGAAAAAACATATGCTGATCCATAAACGTGAACCTTTTGGTAAGAATAAATGTGAAATATGCGGTTTGGCATTTGTTCATAAAAGCAGGTTGGCGAAACACGTGATTACCCATGAAGCAAAAGATGCTTAAAAAGGTGAAATATGCAATGAGGAATATACTTAAACAGACTGCAGAAGGAAAGTTAATTAATAATAATAGTGAGTAGGAACTTACTCTAAATAACTTATATTATGAATCAAATCAGACAATATTTTGTGAGTGTAAAGTTTGTAATATATCATTTTCACCTTTAATTGTGTTATTTAAATATACATATCGTTTAATGAGTCCTCATATGTTTTTCGTTGTATAGTATAGTGCTCAAACATAGAAGGGTATGTGACGTCACATGTCTGAGCGAACATTGCCGACGACAGTCGCGGACTCTCCCGATTCATCAAATGTCATTTGTCATGTTTTATTAACTTCCCGTAGGGTAAGTTATTGTAATGGGCCGAAAATCGAAATTGAAAATTTTTACATTTCTCGATGTTTTGAAGGTTTCTGAACATTTTGGCGTACTTCAGAAAAAATGGATGTGTGTGTGTGTGTGTATGTATGTATGGATACAATTTTTCGTGCACGTTTTTGGGCGTACGGATCAACCGATTTGAATGGTTCAAAAAATATTCGATTCCTATTGATAGGGAGATGAGCTGATTAGTTTTTGGCAAAGACAGGTCCAGCAGTTACGAAGATAAAAAGCAAAGAGTGCAGAAAATAGAAATCGAGTTTTTGAGAGAACGGAGCATCTGATTTGAATGATCTAAAAAACATTCAATTAGTAATGATTGGGAGAAATGTTTATCAGTTTTTGGCAAAGGCAGGCCCAGCCATTTCGAAGATACGGAGCTAAATGTGTAAAAAATGGCAGTTTTTGAGAGAACTAAGCGTCCGATTTAAATGATTTAAAGAACTTTCTGCTTGTCTTAACAAAATAATTGATTTTGGAAAAAAAAATGTTGTTTCAATTTTTTTTTTCCAAACAAAATTTTTTTGTATATCGAAAATAATTCAGATTTTATTTTTAATTCTGACTATAGTTCTAATATACTTTAAACAAATAGTTTCAACTTTGCAATTCAGTTTATATAATTCTTATAAATATTAGACAATGTTACAATATTTATAATAATCTCTTTGAAAACATTCAGTATTCCTCGAACATTTCGTTACGGTACGGGAAGTTCCAGCAATTTGCCTTAAGGCACGATGCCCTACACCCCACTAGTTTTAATAATATAATGGCAATTGCGATGAGTGAAGATTTTGTAAGAAATTATATTAATAATATTTATTTTACCATAATAGTTAATTTAATTAAATATTAACTCATCATATTGAGGGACTGATTCTGCCGCATAATAGACCAATGTTATGGCAAGGCTATGTTATAAAGAACTTTTCATACAAAATATTGACAAAAACCTTGCTGTGCATCGGGCGTTTTCTTAGTCTGTTATATAGAAAACGTACAAATGTCAAAAAAACGATTTTTTAGATAACAGGATCTTTCTGACCCAACTTCATAACATACGCGTGACGTTGCAATAAATGTGTAAAAGGCGTAAATGCGCAGCAAATACATAACATTTTGACAGTATTCAGTATGATTCATTTGCATAATATATGGAAGCTAGAGTGTAACATGGCCTCGCCATAACATTGGTCTGTTGTGCGGCAGAATGGGTTCCTGAATCTTGTTTTATAAGCAAAATGCATATAATTCAAGTGCTGACATATTTTTTGACCCTGTTTAAGGAAACTGTAATAGTACAATCTGTGAAATACAATTTGTAACAATAAAGAAGGTTTATAAGTTTTACGTTTAAAGAATGAAAAAACTAGTGGTGCATGGCATCGTGCCTTGGCAAATTGCTGGAACTTCCCGTACCGAAAACTAAAATACTAAAAAAAACTTTACAAAACTTGGAAAAAACTAGATTTTAGAGAAATTTTGAAAAAAATTGTTTTTTTATATATCTTGATTTTTTTTGTGTTTCAATTTATTTTGAAAATTTTGAACATGTTTTTCAAGCAATCGCACTGCATAGCTGATTTGAAGTCGATATATAGTCGCGTGGTCATCTTATAAACTGAAATACCATTTTTGCCAAAAGATAATCAGCACGTCTCCTTATCAGTAGGAATCGAATGCCTTCAGAATTATTCAAATCGGTTAATTCGTGGTCGCGAAATCGTCGACGAAAACTTGTATCCGCACACACGCACACACACAAATATATCCATGTTTCTTAAGCTATGCTAAAATCATAGATAAACAAGTAAGCTAAAATGTTCGAAAACCTTTGAAACGTAAAGATATATAAAAATTTTCATTTTTGATTTTTTTGCAATTACTATAAGTTACCCTACGGGAAATAATTATATCTTATATATAAAAACACAGAAAATAATTATATCTTATATATAAAATTCTTCTGTACCATTATATAATTTGATATTTCTCCTAAACGGTTATTCGGATTTTGATAATTCTTTTTAGAGTTTGTCAAAGGAATTTTTATAAGATTTAATGAACAATAAAACTATAGTAATATTGTAGAAATAATGGCAAAAATTACAAAAAAAAAACACTTATTGTTTGACATTGAAAACATTTGAACTTCATCCGCTAGAAATGTGAATTCACTTGAAATTTAAATTTAGGTGACATTATGAGCATAGATAAAATTAGAATATAATAATGTAGAAGAAAAATATAATGTCTGCATTATTATTGCCGAAAAGCAGCTGATATGTGCTAGAAATTAAAATGATATAAGATACAGTCAACAGTATATGATTGGCAGATGAAATTATATAATGCAGTTTAATAAATAAAGCAGTAAGTCCAAAATTGCATATACATTATTTTTTTTAAACTTATGCATGTCGCATTTTGGTTTACTTTACTACATTATTTAACAATGCAAAACAAAAAATATTTCTACATATTAAAAAAATGATCTAGAATTTTCTTTCATGTATCAAAAATTCATTTGTTTGGCATTAGATATGGAATATTTAGCGAGATGATCTTAGATTGAATAGTGCACATATGAACTAGATTTTACAAATTAATTCACCTAAGATTTGAACATAAACAATAATGTTTATTAAATTATTAGTAAGAAAAATGTGCTTAAGAAATTATAATTGCCAAAAAGCAACTAATACATCGTACGAGATTATGAATATTATAGACTAAATTATTGAAGCAATTATGTTATGTGGTAAAATCAAGTGTGACATTGTTCTTTTACTGCAGATACTATAGATATATTATTTTTTTCAGAGTTTCTTATACTGCTTATGCTAAGACCATAAATGAAACACAAAAGCAGGACATCAAATAGGATATTAAAAAGTATAGGATAGGATAATAAAAAAATTAGAATTTTTGAATTGTAGATGTGGGTACAGTACAACGTCTGTTGGGTTATCTAACATATACCATATATTTATAGTACTAATTTTTGTATAATAGTAATGAAATTTACTAATGCAATGCAGTATTAGTATCTGCTTATTAATATTATAATAATAATAGATAGTAGTCTGTTCGAAGGCAGGTCCATGGTATGAGAGCATCGCAAAATCAATGATTTTCTTCCCCTTTCTAGTCCTGTGCTTCAGCTTTCAGTTCCCTGTATTTCGTCTTCTCGCGTAAGTCATCAACCATCTGCATTCTTCTTCCTCTCAATCCTTTCAGTCCTTCTATTTTGCCTTCAACGACCTCGTGTAGGAGGCACTCTTTTAGCAGAATGGGTCCAATCAAGTTTCCTTTTTGTTTCTAAGGGTTTTCTGCAGAATGAGTCTGCAGGTGTTTTTTCAGATGATCAGATCGTTTGAATGTCTTATTGCATTTTTTGCATTCATAAGGGCGTTCACCGCTGTGAATCGGCATGTGTTTTTTCAGATGGTCTGATCGTGTGAATGTTTGATTGCATATATGGCATTCATGGAGACGTACCCCACTGTGAATGAGCATGTGTGTTTTCAGATTATCTGATCGTGTGAATGTATTATTGCATATTTGACATGTATGGGGTCGCACTCCACTATGAATGAGCATGTGTTTCTTCAAAACAATTAAATGTGTGAATCTATTATTGCATATTTCACATTCAAAAGAGCGTTCTCCTGCATGGATGAGCTTGTGGCTTTTCAGGGTGCTTTTTTGATTGAAGGTCCTATGGCATATTTCACATTCAAAAGGACACTCTTTGGTATGAGTGAGCTTGTGCCGACTCAGATTACTTGATTGTGTGAATGTTTTATTGCATATTTCACATTTGAAAGGTCGTTTTCCTGTATGAACAAGAATGTGTTTTGCCAGATTTGTAGGGTGGTTAAATGACTTAAAGCATACATTACATTTATAGGAGCCTTCTTTGCTATGACTAGACATGTGATCAACCATATGCTCTGTTAAATAATGCATTTCTGCAAATGATCTATTACAAATGCCACATTCATAAGACTGAGTCTGAGTTGACTCCTGTTTGACTTCTTCCTCTATCGTCACTTCAGAATTCATGAAATTTTCCAAAGACGTTTCATTATCCTCAGAAGAGGATTCAGACTTAACAATATCGTCCAACTCATCCTTTATTTCATCATCAATCTCTTCTACTAAATATTCTAGTGGTTCAATTTTAATTGTCTGATCATTCATGGACACAGTAGCTTCTTCTGACATTTTTAAATACTGCACGACGTATATTCAATAAGTATTGACAGAAATGGTTCCTTACTATTTTAATTATTTGTTTTAATTAATTAACTTCATAAATATTATAGTGAATTCAACTAAATTAGCAATTGTATTGAAAATGATAACATTAATTGTTTGACATTTGGCTTCACAACTGAAAGCATAGACATGGCAAAGAGCATGTATAGATAAGAGAGTAACAGAAGCAAAGAGTTTTTAGTGAGAGACGTAAACTCATGGCCGGTAATCTCGGAACAAACGTCTGTAACCCGAGTTTAGTTAGAGCCCCTGCCGCCGGTCGCGCTTGTCTTTTTTTTTTTTTTTTTTTTTTTCACTTTGAAATCGAATTTGACATATGACAGATACGTAAATCAAACATGGCGTCCATTGTAATAAATTTTTCATGAAGAGATAACCTAGACAATATAATAAATGCTTGTTAAAGTAAAAAACAAATAAGCTGTCGAAGTGCATTGTTTAACGATGAAGAAATACCAAGAAAAATGCATGTATTATGTAGTTCCAGCGAGAAACGACGAAGTAAAAGTAAAATAGTTAATAATATTTGCCGGCTTTCAATCTAAGTGAGTACTTTTATTAATATGCATACTTCGAATTACTTTCATTTGATTGTACTATTCTGATATGATTTTTCATTACAGTTTAATAATTCAGAAATAATTGAGACATTTAACTATATCAATACTAGAAATTTTAAGGTTATAAATAGATAGAGAGAATTCCTGTCAGCTTTCTGAAAGGTATGTTATTAAATAACTAAATATAAATTATTCTTGTTCTAATAATGTAGGATCATAACTAATAATTCTACATCAATTTTTTCAGCAGTATAAAAGGAAAATACGTTTAAATGTAAAATGTTTAGACGGTTTACTAAACACATTCACAAGTATACAAGTATTGATACGAGATGAATGAATACACAGGAAAAAACAATAAGAATGAAGTCTGAAATGTGCTGAAATCTTTGCTGATCTCCCACTAATATTGAACAGTAGGACTCGTAATTATATATTAAGTCAGTTTGGAGAACATACTAAAAACACTAATGATATAATCGTAAGTGGAAGGAAATTCTCAATTAATGGTGAAATTCTAGCTAGTGCAAAGGTTAATTTAGGTTTGGCTATGTCACAGGAAAAGTTTTTAAGTATTAATAATTTTATTGATTCATTGATATTACAAGAAATATTATTATCTGTGTTGTTTAATGATGATAAAGGGAATCACATTGTATAGATTTTCAGGAACTGTCAAATGACAGGCAAAGTATAATCATGATTAATGATAAAATTCTACCTAGTGCAAAGGGATAAAACACCCTTAATGTGCACTGCTTATTGCATTTGACTATTCTGAAAGAGTTGTCAATAGCTTTACTCTAAAATGTCTTATTGTAGATGCTATAAGAAAACTATTAAGTACTGTTATGATAATATCAATGATTGTTGTTTTTCTTTAAGACAATGATAATAATGACATTTTGAACAAACATTTGAATGCACATTAACAATAGCGCAGAAAAGATTCCCAAATAGAGACTGTACATCATAGATATTATGTAACTTAATGTAAATCAAAATAAATATATATGTAAATATATATATATATATATATATATATATATATATATATATATACACATGCAGGCCTTATCTATGCATGCAGGTATGAATTGTGGTTATATATGTATATGTATATATATAAATAATATCTACTTTCATGTACATTTCTATTCTTTTTGTGCTCAGCTTGAAAGGCTGATATGCTAAAATGATATTACACACACATATATATATGTATATATATATATATATGTTAAAGTAGTTAATTTTGATGTTGAGAAATATGAGTAAGTTCTTCAAGGGCATACATCAAATAAAAGGCAAAGATTTAGAAGTTAATCTTTAATTTTTCCAAATGTTTCGACATAGTATTTTATGTCATCATCAGTGGATCTACAGAATGAATATTGAAAAATTAATATAAACTAGGAAAAAATGACAGAAATTGGAAAAAGAACTATAGATATAAGTAATATAATTATAACAATAACAATTATACTTAACAGATAGATAAACAAGAGAAATGAAAAGTAAAAAGAAATATATACAAACATACAAAAGCGTAATATATATATACATAAATATACACACAAACAAACGTGTATATATGATATACATGTAAAAACACGTACACATATGCATATATACATACGAACAATACGTATATATAAACATATACATACGGACATGTACATATGTATATATACACATATATACATACATACACATACACGTATACACATATACATACATACATATATATACACATATATATATATATATACATATATATATATATATATATACATACATATGCAATATGTATGTATTGCATATGTATGTATATATATATATGTATATATATATATATATATATATATATATATATATATATGTGTATATATATGTATGTATGTATATGTGTATACGTGTATGTGTATGTATGTATATATGTGTATATATACATATGTACATGTCTGTATGTATATGTTTATATATACGTATTGTTCGTATGTATATATGCATATGTGTACGTGTTTTTACATGTATATCATATATACACGTTTGTTTGTGTGTATATTTATGTATATATATTACGCTTTTGTATGTTTGTATATATTTCTTTTTACTTTTCATTTCTCTTGTTTATCTATCTGTTAAGTATAATTGTTATTGTTATAATTATATTACTTATATCTATAGTTCTTTTTCCAATTTCTGTCATTTTTTCCTAGTTTATATTAATTTTTCAATATTCATTCTGTAGATCCACTGATGATGACATAAAATACTATGTCGAAACGTTTGGAAAAATTAAAGATTAACTTCTAAATCTTTGCCTTTTATTTGATGTATGCCCTTGAAGAACTTACTCATATATATATATATATATATATATATATATATATATATATACATTGTGGATAGCGTGTACATTTATGTACATTTTTATGCTTTTCGCACATAGTTTATACAGCTTACTACCATCTATTATAATCATATATAATGTTATATATATATATATATATATATATATATACACATTGTGGATAATGTGTATATTTATGTACATTTCTATGCTATGTGTGCATTGTTTATAAAGAGAACTATGTAGATATAATGTAGAATGTTTTTGTGAAAAATAAATGCTTTTAAAATTTTTTTTTTTTTTCAATTTTTCTTTTTTTAAATTTTGAATTAAAACGGTCCATATAATTTTGGTTCATTTCTATAGTATTTTTTATACGCACCCGTTCAGGCGACTAGTGCCATCTGTAGCGGGGGGCTTCAACTAACACAGGAATGTGGCAACGAAATATGGCCCGAGAGAGCGATCTATATACTCTTCTTTTATCTATGCGTAAACTAGTGCAAATTTATATTCATAGATAAAAAAAGAGAAGAGAGAAAAGAATTCTTTAATTTTTTGATAAATGTTTAATATTAAAACTAGTGGGGTGTATGGCATCGTGCCTTAAGGCAAATTGCTGGAACTTCCCGTACCGTAACGAAATGTTCGAGAAATATTGAATGTTTTCAAATAGATTATTATAAATATTGTAACATTGTTTAATATTTATAAGAATTATATAAACTGAATTGCAAAGTTAAACATATTTGTTTAAAGTACACTAGAACTTTAGTCATATTTACGATTAAAATCTGAATCATTTTCGATATACAAAAAAAAATTGAAAAAAAAAAATTTTAAACAAAAATTTTTTTTCCTAAATCAATTATTTTGTTAAAACAAGCAGAAAGTTTTTTGAATCATTCAAATCGGACGCTTAAATCTCTCAAAAACTGCTATTTTTTGCAAATTTAGCTCTGTATATCCGAAATGGTTAGGCCTGCCTTTGCCAAAAACTAATAACCACTTCTCCCAATCATTACTAATTGAATGTTTTTTAGATCATTCAAATCGGATGCTCCGTTCTCTCAAAAACTCGTTTTTTATTTTCTGCACTCTTTGCTCCGTATCTATGAAACGGCTGGACCTGCCTTTACCAAAAACTAATCAGCTCTTCTCCCTATCAATAGGAATCGAATGTTTTTGAACCATTCAAATCGGTTGATCCGTGCGCCCGAAAACGTCACTGGAAATTTGTATCCATACACACATACACACACACATCCATTTTTTCTGAGGTGTGCCAAAATGTTGAGAAACCTGCAAAACGTCGAGAAATGAAAAAAAATTCAATTTCGATTTTCGGCTCATTACAATAACTTACCCTACGGGAAATTAATAAGACAAATAATGAATGATAACTAGTGTATGGCGTACCATGATGATATTTTTTTTTCTTCAAAAGCAATTTTTTGTCCACACAAGCAGCAAGTTATTTGAATTATTCAAATCGGATGCTTAGTCCTCTCAAAAACTGTCATTTTTTGTATATTTAGTCTCGTATCTCCAAAATGACTAGACCTGGTTTTTCCAAAATCTATCCACGACTCTACCCATCATTACGAATTGAATGTTTTTTGGATTATTCAAATTAGATTCTCCGTTTCCTCAAAAACTCAATTTCTATTTTCTGCTCTCCTTGCTTTGTATCTCCGAAAAACCTGGACCTGTCTCTGCCAAAAACTAATCAGCATATTTCCCTATCAATAGGAATCGACTACTTCTTGAATGTTCCAAATCGGTTCATCCATACCCCCGAAATCGTCGATGAAAAATTGTCTCCACACATACATTCATTTTCTCTGAGGTATGCCAAAATGTTCAAAAAGCCTGAAACGTGAAGATCTCCAGAAATTTTCATTTTTTATTTTTGGCCCATTACTATAACTTATCCTACGGAAAGTTAATTGAAATTTTTTTTTTCCAAAAGCAATTACTTTATCAAAACAAGCGGAAAGTTTTTTGAATCATTTAAATCGGATGCTTAGCTCTCCCAAAAACTGCATTTTTTTTGTAAATTTAGCTCCGTATCTTCGAAACGGCTGAACCTGCCTTTGCGTGAAACTAATCACCACTTGTGCCCATCATTGCGAATTGAATGTTTTTTTGAATAATTCAAATCGTATGTTCTGTTTGCTTCGTATCTCCGAAACACCTGGACCTACATTTGCCAAAAACTAATCAGCACATCTCTTTATCAATAGGAATCGAATATTTTTTGAACCATTCAAATCGGTGCATAAAACGTGGACGCAAAATTGTATTCATACATACATACATACACACATACATTTTTTCTAAGTTACCTAATTAGTTTTACCTAATTTTTTCTAAGGTATTCCAAAATGTTCAGAAACCCTGAAACGTGAAGATTTGCAAAAATTTTCATTTTCGATTTTTGGACGATTTCAATAACTTACCATATGAGAAGTTAATAAAAGAAAATGATTTATATAAAAAATATTTTATTATTGTACAAAATCAGCTTTACTGTAAATTTCAACATAAATTTATGCATATATATATATATATATATATATATATATATATATATATATATATATATATTATTCTTATCTAGAGCAATATGCAGTAAAACAGCAGTAACACAATTGAAGGTGAAAATGATTTATTGTTATTTACAGATGGAGTTAATTTTTACTTATTAATATTTCATTGGTTTTTGTCACGTCTCTCACTATGAACAGCCATGTGACTTTTCAAATGGCTATTCCGATTAAATCTATTATTGCAAATTTCACATTTATAAGGCCGCTCTTCAGAATGAAGAAGCATGTGTTTCGTCAAATTGCACGCTTGTATAAATGTCTTGTTGCATGTTTCACATTTATGACGACTTTCTGAATGAATGAGCAAGTGCATTTTTAGACCATTTGCTAGTGTGAAAGTTTTTTTGCATATATTGCATTCATGGGGGCGTTCCCCACTATGAATAAGCATGTGTCTCTTCAAACAAGTGAATTCTGGATATGTTCTACCGCATATTTCACATGTAGGATAGCCGACTCCTGTATGGATATGCATGTGTCGCTTTAAATGAGTTGATCGAGTGAAGCTTTTGTCACATGTTTCACATTTAAAGGGGCGTTTACTTGTATGAATGAGCTTGTGTGATAACAAATTGCTTTTTAGCTTGAATGACATATTGCATTTATCACATTTGAAAAGACGCTCTTTGTAATGATGGACTTTGTGAACTTTCAGACTACCTAAATGTTTGAATGTCTTATTGCATAGTTTGCATTCATAGGCTCGTTTGTCACTATGAATAAGTCTGTGACTCGTCAAAGTACCTGAATGTGGAAATGTTTTATTGCATATTTCACATGCGTAAGGGCGTTCCCCTGTATGCATAGGCATGTGTAGTTTCAAATAGGTTTTTTGGGTGAATGTTTTATAGCATATTTGACATTTAAATGGACGTTCTTCAAAATGGGTAATCTTGTGTGACTTCAACTTGTCCGATCGTTTGTAAGTCTTGTAACAGATTTCGCATTTAAAAGGGCGTTCTGTACTATGAATAACCATGTGTCTTTTCAAAGTTGACGCCTTTTTAAATGTCTTATGGCAAACATTGCATTTTTCTTTGCTATGACTAAGAATATGATTTTTTAAATATGCTGATTGTGCAAATGATATATTACAAATGTGACATATATAAGAGGGTGCCTCAATTAACTCCTGTTTCACCCCTTCCTCTATTGTAACCTCAGAATTCATGAATCTTTCCAGGCATGTTTCATCATCCTGTGAACATAATTCAGACTTAACACTACCATCGAAGCCATCAAATTCATCTTCAATTTCACATTTAATGCCTTCTGAATATTCTGGTGGTTCTGTTTTAATTTTCTGATCATTCATAGATATAATTGTGCCTTCTGACATTTTTATATATGCTCGCTGCGAATATTTAATAAATATTGATGAAAATGTATGCTCACTATTTGATAGACAATTTTAATCAATAATAATAATTTGTCACTTTTTAAATGTGATAATGAATTTAACAAAATTTAGATCGTTAATTAAGAGGTTATTCGTTTAGCATTTGTTGATTATTGAATGAAGCATAGAGCATTTTTTATAAAGAGACTGGCCTAGGCCATAGGCATACCTATTTCAGATCTAAGAAGGCAGCACGTGGCAGCACTTATCCTTATCTACTAATAATTTCTTATATTGGAAATGAGAAAAAGAAGTACAAAATATATTTTCAAATATATCACAATATATCTATAGTTGACATTACTCAACCTTTTGGCATAAGGAAATTGAAACGACAATGGTCTTTAGACTTAGTCTTAGATTAGGTCTACTATAATATCATATTAATTGTAAAACTGAGAAGTTCTCATTGGAGTTCTTCTTAGGCATCGCTCTTAAATATTGTCATTTTAGCTCATAGGAATCTTTATGTATTTTTGATTGCTAAATAAAACAGAGTTAAAAAAAAATATCACAAAGATATATTTTTACAAAACATTTGAAATTAGTAATGAAATGTTTATCAATTAATAATTATTATAGTCAATTATAAAGTAACCAAAAGCACCAAGTGTTTACAATGGAATTAGAAATTTATAAGGAATGGTTAATATTAATTGCTTAATGACTAATAGTATATAAAAACTGTACAGAAATAATGTAAGAGCTTTCACAAAAGTATAATAAATTTACACGGACTGAGTAATATAAATTTCTTAATGTCTAATAATAATATATTAAAAAGTTAAAAATTTAGAAAATATAGAGTATAAGTATGTAGTATATAGAGTATACTCTATATGTAGAATATGCATACATACTATAGATAAGGGAATAGTATAATTAGAATAAATGACACAGATTTAAAAAGAGCTAAATACCACAGACATAAAATATATTGATATCAAAATTGAGAAAAAACTAAATTCCAAGAATTAAAATTTATTTATGAGACATCCTTCTTTAACATTAACTTTGCATTTGATAGTTATTTTGCTTTCTAATCAATCAAATTAAGTTGATTCTACAAAATCATTGAATTTCTTATGATTCGATTGTGTCTATAGAACAGTGCAGTGGTCCATTTGTCTTACTTGTATGCTCTCTTAATTGAAACAATATAGAATTTCTTGTCCTTATATTTATTGTTTCCGGAATGTTTAGAATATTTCTGAGCATTTTACACTCTGTTGTAATTTATACCTTAAATTATTGCGTTGTTTGTCTATCCTTCTTAACTCCCTCAACATATAATGGATGCGTGATACATTTTACATGCCCTCGGTGTCAAGACACTCCTATCCTTAGTCACTATATTCTGCTGCAATTTGTATTCCCAAGAACATCTAATAAACATAACATGTTGTAATATAATATCAAGACGTAATAGCAAATTGTATTAAAATATTCAAAATTATTATTACCCTTTTCACTGGAGTTGCAGAGTGTTCTCCTGGTCATATATCAGATTGTCCTTATCATCTTCTATCGCTGAGAACTTGACTTGAAAACTATTCTGTAAAGTATACTTGGACATTTCTAATTTGGTCACTTCTATATAACCGGAAAGACTTGCGTTTATATATTATTTCTGAAATTACCACAATTTGGTGCGTCACACTTTGCCATAATAAATTCCATTACAATGCTCACTTGAATACAATTAATTACAGCAACAATTCGCGAATCACAAACTCTGCTAAAAATGGCGAGCAAATCCTTGTAATTGTGGCGTTTTCCACATTTTGAAAGTAGTAGCGACATCTTTTGATCGCTGCATATAGTAATCCTTTCCAAAACAATGTACAGTAAACCCTCGCTTTACGCGGCAAGTGCATACCGTGCAGTATGGGAACCGTGCTATAAGAAACTCGTATTTAACATACAATTCAGGCTAATTCGTAGTGCGTTCTATGGAACCTTACATAGTGCAGTATGGGATCCGTGCTATGAAAGACTCAGAGTTGGTACAAATCGTACCATTTTTATCGCGCTGTATGGAGACCAAGGAATACAACTTGAAGTAGGAGTAATACGGACGAAATGACATGTAGGACATTGATACCTTATTCAAAAATTGGCGCGACACAGCAGTCAGCTCAAACGTGTTCTTAGGCAGCTATTATATAATCAAGCATGTCTAAAAGATAACAGTCGATAACAAAATTTACATCAATACCCGTTTGCACAACGAACTTATGGGCTGTTTACTAAATACCGTGTAATAAGAAGTCCGTGTAGTCGGAGGGATGTCGGATTTTTAGCTCCGTGTAGTATGGGAACCGTGTACCCAGAGTGCCGTGTAAAGCGAGGGCCTACTGTAATCATGTGGGATAAACATTCAACAAATACGCGTCACTCTGTCACGCATATCATAGATGGTGCTAGTGTGCTTCAAATACATATACTTTATAGAAAATGTACTTTAAACGTTCAAGTACCAATTTTGTATGTTGAAGTATATCTTTTTTTGAATGAAAAAAATGTTTAATTTTTTCTCATTATATGTTTTTTACAACATATTTAAATAAACTTTATACGCGTATATTTTGTTCTCGTTTAATTTAATTAACCAGGTTTATTTTTTTGTATTATATATTCAAATAAATTTTATCTAGAATTAAACTTAATGGTAAATTTACGTGCTACGGTTAGTGGCGACATGTATGATATGCTGAAAGAATTACAATTGATGTAATGTCAAAGTGTGTTTGCCATCTATTTATAATTGTTTATCTATGAGTGTAATTTGTTCGGAGATAACTTCCCACTTCGCATGGTGTCGCATCTCTAAAACTTGATCTATGCTTCAAATGTCAAACTACTAATGTGTTTTGATAGTAACCAATAAATCAATAATTAATGTCAATTTATTAAAAATCATAATCATATTTAAGAAGAAAATTGTTTAAAATACAATATTAAATAGGTCTCGCCATTCTCAGAATTATTTATTGAAAATACGCTGTGAAACTTTCGTAAAATGTCAGAAAAAACAATTATGTCTCTGAATGATCAGGCAATTAAAACAGAGACATCAGAATATTCAATAGAAGAGATCGAAGTTGATAATGGGGATGATATTGATGTTCCTGGTGATATCATTAAGTTGGAACCATATTCAGATAATGAAGGAATGTGTTTGAAAGGGTTTATGAATTCTGAAGTAAAGATTGAAGAAGAAGTCAAACAGGAATTAATTGAGGCACCCACTTATGAATGTGATGGTGAAAAGCCTTCTGTAGGCGATAAAGAATTCAATACAGGATATCTATTATATCAGGATGTTGATATTGAAAAACAGGAACCTTTAAATTTGAATGCATCCGATGATCGAAAACAAAATAAGCCTACACATTCTGAAAAAAGTCTTTATAAATGTGGAATGTGCGATAAGACATTTGCACAACTGAGTGTTCTGAAAAAACACATAATTGTTCATACAGGAGAGCGCCCTTATAAATGTGAAATATGTGACAAAGCATTTGCACGACGGGGTGATATGAAAAATCACCTGCGTATTCATTCCGGAGAATGTCCTTACAAATGTGATAAATGTGACAAAGCCTTCAGTCAATCATGTAATTTAAAAGGACACATGCGAACTCATACTGGAGAACGCCCCTATAAATGCCAGATATGTTCTAAGACATTTGCACATTTGAAAATTATGAAATCGCATGTGCGTACTCATACTGGAGAACGCCCTTACAAATGTGAAATATGTAAGAAAGGCTTTAGTGATTCGAATAATCTAAAGCGGCATATGCGTACTCATGGTTGAGAAGGTGCTTGTTAATGTGAAATATGCATGATTGGTGGTCTATGAAAAGTTACAGGATCTACGAGAGCACTTTGAGGGGACAAATCAATGAATGTGATGAAAATCAATCAAATATTAAACCTTTACACTGCAGATCTTTTGTTTTCTAATCAATCATTAACAAAGTTGCATTCTACAAAATCTTTGAATATCTTATGATTTGATTGTGTCAATAGAACAATGCAATGGTTCTTGTTTGTATACTTTCTTAATTGAAACAATAAAAAACTTCTTGCACTTACATTTAATGTTTCCGGAGCATTTTATGCTTCGTTGCAATTTATCCCTTAAATTATTGCATTTACGTTTCCACTCCAGATCATAGACACATGTGATGAAACAGCAACTCCGAATATATATTATCTATATAAGCATATATGTATTATAAAGAATAATATAAAACTACAACAGATCAATTTACTTATTTCATTATTATATTTTTTCATATGTGCATCTTTTTTGGGAAGGATTATGACATCTAAATTAATGGGGGAATTCTGCCATTACAGAGCTCATAAAATAGCGTGGTCATGGCAACACTCTCTTATGTTTGTTCTTGGTATTAAACATTATAAAATGTCTAACAATTTGCCGTGCGATCAGGTGTATTTTACATATAAACAAGCAAGGAAGATTGTTATGATAACAGAATTTGCGACGATGCAGTTATCATAAGATTATTCTTTGCTTGTTAATATATAAAAGACGCCTGATCGCACAGCAACTAGACTGCTTCACAATTTTTATCGCCATGGTATGTAATGAGCTCTGTTACGGCAGAATTGCCCCATAAGTTGCTAAATGTTCTATTTTTTAACTTTCAGAAGGAGAAGTTTGTTTTCGCAAGAAAATGCGATTTGCTAATTAACTTCTAAGTTATTGTAATCGTCCAAAAATCGAAATTGAAAATTTTTGCATTACTTCACGTTTTGAAGGTTTCTGAACATTTTGGCATACCCCAGAAAAAATGAATGTGTGTGTGCATGTATGAATACAATTTTTTTGTCCAAATTTTCGGACGCACGGATCAACCGGTAGGAAGGTTTGCTGATTAGTTTTTGGAGAAGGCAGGACTAGCCGTTTCGGAGATACGCAGCAAAAAATGCAAAAAATAGAAATCGAGTTTTTGAGAGAACGGAACATCCGATACATTCAATTCGTAATGATGTGGGGAATTGGTGATTGGTTTTTGGCAAAGGCAGGTCCAATCGTTCCGGAGATACGGAGCAACGTGTACAAAAAATGGCTGTTTTTGTGAGAACTAAGCGTCCGATTTGAATGATTCGAAAAGCTTACCGCTTGTGTCGACGATTTTTAATTTAAAAGTCCCAAAGCAATTGTTTCGTCAGCACAAGCTTAGTTATGGATGCTTAGTTCTCTCAAAAACTGCCATTTTTTGCACATTTAGCTCCGTATCTTCGAAATGGCTGGCTGAAACTGCCATTTTTCACACTTATAGCTCATTATCTCTGAATCGAATGGACCTGTTTTTGTCAAAAACTAATCACCACTTCTCTCCATCATTACGAATTAAATGTTTCTTGGATCATTCAAATCGGATGCCCTGTTCTCTCAAAAATTTAATTTTTATTCTCTGCACTCTTTACTCCGCATGTATCTCTGAAACGGCTAGTCCTGCCTTTGCCAAAAACTAATCAGCAAATTATATAACAAATCGGTTGATCCGCGCACCCGAAAACGTGGATGAAAAATTGTGGAGACACAAAAGACATACACACATCCATTTTTTCTGAGGTTTTGGCACACCTTAGTAAAATGGATGTTTGTGTGTGTGTCTATGTATGTTTGGATACAATATTTTTGTCCACGATTTCGGATTCAAATCAACCGACTTGAATGATTGAAAAAACATTCGATTCCTATTGATGAGAAGGCGTGCTGATTAGTTTTTGGTAGAGATAGGGTCAGCCGTTTCGAAGATACAGGGAAAAAAGTGCCAAAAACTGTAATTCAGTTTTTGAGAGAACGGAGTACCCGATTTGAATGATTCAAAAAACATTTTACTTGTATCGACAAAATGAAAAATTGGAGATCATTAGATATATGCTCATAAAATGTTTAAATATGAGTACTAATTTTGTTACAATTTTGTTGGGTTCCGTACCAAGATTGTTAATTTTTGAAGTTTACTTATACGGTTCAAGCAAATTTAAAAATTTTCAGAAAACAAATTTTAACAAGATTTTCAAAAATATACAAAGTTTTATACTTATTCTTATTTATACTTATTTCGAAAATGTATATATTTCGAATGCCTTATTCAAATAGTAAGAAATATAACCTCAGATGGATTTATTCGACACCTCTTGCCAATGTAAACATTCTCAAGTGCTTTGAGCGATAAGATTGTCACTGGATATTTTATGAACGATAAAATATATAGTGATTATAATGATCTATTTGAAAATGTTTAAAACAATTGTAAATTATTAATCATTATTTATTGATTACTGTTTTTTTTCTCGAAAATTTAATTGTGGTACGGAAAGTTCCAGCAATTTGCTTGAAGGCATGATGCCATGCATCAATAGTTTATCTTTTTATGAATTTAAATTTAAAGTGAAAACAGTGAAAACTTTTATCCATTCACAGACGAAAGAAGAGTATCCAATCTATCTCTTCTTTTAACTATGATTCGTTTATGGAAAATAATATTGCACGAGTTTCATGTCGTCTCTCTATGCTGTCGATTGTCAATTTACTCAAGTTTTCATTTTCAGTAACAAATGTAGATATAATTGAATTAATTATCATATTTTAGAAGATTATTGAGTCTATCTATTTTATTCATAGATTACTAAATTGTACGCTGCTATTATTGAATACGCGAAGTGAAAATTTCTAAAAATGTCAGAAGAAAAATCCATGACAATTAAAATGGAACCACTAGAATATTTAGAAGAAGACATTAAATGTGAAATTGAGGTTGAATTTGATAATGGTGATGATATTGTTAAGTCTGAATCGTGTACTGAGGGTGATGAAACGTGTTTAGAAACAGTCCTGAAAACCGAGATAATAATTGAAGAAGAAATCAAACAGGAGGTAATTGAAACGCCCTTTTATGAATGTGACATATGTAATAGATCATTTTCAGAATCGCATTATTTAAAAGAGCACATGGTCGAACACATGAGTAGTCACATCAAAAAAGACTCCCATAAATGCGATCTATGTTCTGAAACATTTGAACACTCGTCAATTTTATCAAAACACATGCTTACCCATGCAAGAGAGCATCATCGTTATACATGTCAAGTATGTAGTAAAACCTTCAAAGGTTCAGGTGCCTTAAAAAGACATATGAGCATCCACACAGGGGAACGCCCTTTCAAATGTGATAGATGTGATAGAGACTTCAGACAACTGGGTACTTTAAAAAAGCATATGATAATTCATACTGGATTACGCCCCTTTGAATGCAAATTATGCAATCGGACATTTACCCAGCAAAGCAGCATGAAAAGGCATATGGTCACTCATTCCGAAGAGCGCCCTTTTAAATGTGAAATATGCAATCAGACATTCAACCTATCATATACTTTGAAACAACACATGCATATCCATACAGGTGAACGCCCTTTTAAATGTGAAATATGTAGTAAAACATTTGCGAAATTGATGGTTTTGAAAAATCATATGCGTATACACAGTGGAGAACGCCCCCATGAATGCAAAATATGCAATAAGACATTCACACAATTACAACATCTGCAAAGGCACATGCTGATTCATTCGGGAGATCGCCCTTATAAATGTGATGTATGCAATAAGAGATTTAATCGATCTGATAAATTGGGGAAGCACATGAAAATTCACAGTCGGAAGCAGAATGAAAATCATTGAAATATTAGTGAGTAGGAATTAATTCTAAATAATTTTGAAAAAAACAATTAAGGTAATATTTTATGGATGTAAAATGTGTAATAAATCATTTTTACTTTCAATTGTGCTTTTTAAAACAACTTATTGTTATTTATGATAATAAATGTACATATCTGCATTTAAAGATTGTTTATAGGATGAATGATCATTGCAAAACCTTAGACCATAAAACTATTGTAAACTAGTGGTTTATGGCATTGTGCCTTACGTTAAATTGCTGAAACTTTCTGTACCGTAATGAAATATTCGAGGATTATTAAATGCTTTCAAATAGATTATTATAAATACTGTAACTTCTATATGTTCACAGAAAAGTGAATAAACAAAACTTAATCAATCAAATTTTAACTGAAGGACATTGTCTAATATTTATAAGAATTATAAACTGAGTTGCAAAGTTGAAGTTACTTATTTGAAGTATATAAGTAAGCTTTAGAACTTTAGTGAGAATTAGAATTAAGATCCAACTTATTTTCGACACTCAAAAAATTTTTTTCTTTCCAAAAACAATTGTTTCAACAAAAGCAGAAAGCTTTTTGAATCATTCAAATCGGATGCTTATTCTCTCAAAAACTACCATTTGTTGCACATTTAGCTTGGTATCTCTTTAGCTGGTAGCTGGTTAGACCTGCCTTTGCAAAAAAAAAAACTGATCACCTCTGGGGTCGTTCAAGTATTACGTAAGCAGATTTATTACAATTATTTACCCCCCCAATCCCCCTTGTTAGCAAAAATAAGCAAAGCTCTTATCCCCCACCTATATATTTAAAATACTACCTATGACGTAATCATCATTTAGACTCCCCTGCCCCCCATGTCACCCAAAATAAGCAAATCAATAACCCCCCCGCCCCCCTATAGTGCTTACGTAATACTTGAACGGCCCCTCTTCTCCCCAACATTACGAATTGAATGTTTTTTGGATCGTTCGAATCGGATACTCCGTATTCTCAAAAACCCGATTTCTATTTTCTGCACTCTTTGCTCCGTATCTCCGTAACGGATGGACTTGCCTTTGCCAAACTATCTAATCAGTACATCTTCCTATCAATAGAAATCGAATGTTTTTTGAACCATTCAAATCGGTTGATCCGTGCGCTCGAAAACGTGGACGGAAAAATGCGAACATACAAAACACTCACACACAAACACAGAAATTCATTTTTTTAGGTACGCCAAAATGTTCAGAAACCTCTGAAACGTGAAGATAAGCAAAAACTTTCATTTTCGATTTTCGGCTCATTACTATAACTTACTAAAAAAAGGCTGATTGTATTGCATTTTTTCATGGACTTGTAGTAAGCGAGTCTAAAGAAGTTTTACTTCAAAATATTTCATGAGTGTTTTATGGCGTGTAGGGTGTCGATTAAAAGCTCTTTTTAAGTAGAATATGATTGTATATATAAAATTATAAATAAATGTTATGATAATTATTACTATATTTTAGGAATATTAAAATGTTTCGAGTTTAAGTAGTTTTGTATAAAATACCAAAATTAAAATAGAATTTGTTAAAATTATACACTTGCATTGCATTTTTTATGGATTTGTAGTAAGCGAGTCTAAAGATGCTTCACTTCAAAAAACTTAATATCAATGTTTTATAAGAATCCTGAATTGTGAATTTCTCGATACTTGTAAATGAAATATTATTGATCTTGAGGACAAATTTGAATTGGAAATGCTAAATGCTAGAGTGCTATGCCTGGAGCATAGCTCTGTACAGGAGAAGTGGTGTTTAATTTTTGGCAAAGGCAGGCCCAACCATTTTGGAGATACCGAGCTAAATATGCAAACAATTGCAGTTTTTGAGAGAACTAAGCATTCGATTTAAATGATTCAAAAACTTTTTGCAATCAATTTCCTTTGGAAAAAAAATATTAAAAAAAAAAATTGTGTATTGAAAATAACTCGGATTTTAATTTTAATTACACACTAAATAAAAATTATTTCGTTAAAATACCGAATATTTGGCAGGTTTTTAACTGCTAAATTCGTTCGTATAGTCCAGTCATTATAGTAAGTTCACCTCAGAATTCAAGATACCTAGCTGTAAGTCTGTAAATACTGTATATTGACACCTTAAAAGTTGTCTCAAAACCTACATATGGTAGGGTGTATGGGGTGTACGTACCATATGTAGCTTTTGAGACAACTTTTAGAGTGTCAATATACAGTATTTACAGCATTACAGCTGAATATCTCGAATTCCGAGATTCTTATTTAATTTTAGCTTAAATGATTGGACTAGTATTAAAGTAATTACTATTTGCAGTAGTTATATTACTAACGTACTACATGTATATTCAATTTTTATGTCTAGGTTTGCAATTACTATTCGGTCACTCTTTCTTATTTGGAAAATTTGATATCATTTATACTATTCGGCCGAATACCGAATACTTAAATAACATATGTGCTAGGGGGAAAAATCAAAAAGCGATTCTTTACATATATATAAATGTATTTCTAATTATTTCTTTCATAAACATTTATTGTTTTCTTTTTAAAACAGAATATTATTTCTTATATGTTATAACTGACCAAAAATATTATTTGTATTTTTTGCAATGAAGAGCCTATGATATCTCTTTATTTAAACATGCTTAGATTGAATATAATGAATGACTTTATTGAATATAAATACAACACATGCATGTAATCATTGAATGATTCCTTACAAATAACATAAATTTATAACAAAAACGTGTCCTTTGAATATTGAGTAAAGTGTTCTTCACGTATTCGTTTATAATCTCAAAAAGCGATAAACTTTAAACTATTATATATTCAAAGTACAATAGTGAATTTATTACATAATTCTTCATATCATATTATGTAAATCTAAAGCCTTCAAAATATACAGATCCATCGCAAGCTCTTTATTGCGTAAAAGATAAAACACACACACAATATTTTCTCCGAATTTTTTATTTTTGCCCGAATATTAAGTTACTATTCAGCATATTCGGCCGAATACCGAATGGTAACCAAATATTCAGTGCAAGCCTACTTATTAACATTTCTTGACGTTTTGAAGGTTTCTGAACATTTTGGCATACCTAAGAAAAAATGGATATGTTCGTGTGTGTGTATGTATGTATGGATACAATTTTTCGTCCACGTTTCCGGGCGTACGGATCAACCGATTTGAATGGTTCAAAAAACATTCGATTCCTATTGATAGGGAGATGTGCTGATTAGTTTTTGGCAAAGGCAGGTCCAGCCGTTACGGAGATACGGAGCAAAGAGTGCAGAAAATACAAATCGAGTTTTTCAGTGAGCGGAGCATCCGATTTGAATGATCTAAAAAACATTCAATTAGTAATGATTGGGAGAAGTGATTATTAGTTTTTGGCAATGGCAGGCCCAGCCATTTCGAAGATACAGAGCTAAATGTGCAAAAAATGGCAGTTTTTGAGAGAACTAAGCGTCCAATTTAAATAATTCAAAGAACTTTCAGCTTGTTTTAACAAAGTAATTGATTTTGGAAAAAAAAAATTGTATCATTCTTTTTATATTTTTTAACTTCCCGTAGGGTAAGTTATTGTAATCGAAAATTTTTACATTTCTCGACGTTCTCAGAAAAAATGGATGTGTGTGTGTGTATGTATGTATGGATACAAATTTCCAGTCACATTTTCGGGCGCACGGATCAACCGATTTGAATGGTTCAAAAAACATTCGATTCCTATTGATAGGGAGATGTGCTGATTAGTTTTTGGAAAAGGCAGGTCCAGCCATTACGGAGATACGGAGCAAAGAGTGCAGAAAATGCAAATCGAGTTTTTCAGTGAACGGAACATCCGATTTGAATGATCTAAAAAAACATTCATTTAGTAATGATTGGGAGAAGTGATTATCAGGTTTTGGCAATGACAGGTCCAGCCATTTCGAAGATACAGAGCTAAATGTGCAAAAAATGGCAGTTTTTGAGAGAACTGAGTGTCCAATTTCAATGATTCAAAGAACTTTCAACTTGTTTTAACAAAGTAATTGATTTTGGAAAAAAAAATTATATCATTCTTTTTATAATTTTTTTTTTTTTGTATATCGAAAATAATGATCTAAAAAACATTCAATTAGTAATGATTGGGAGAAGTGATTGTTAGTTTTTGGCAATGGCAGGCCCAGCCATTTCGAAGATACAGAGCTAAATGTGCAAAAATTGGCAGTTTTTGAGAGAACTAAGCGACCAATTTAAATGATTCAAAGAACTTTCAGCTTGTTTTAACAAAGTAATTGATTTTGGGGAAAAAAAAATTGTATCATTCTTTTTATATTTTTTTTTTTTTTAGTTTTTTTTGTATATCGAAGATAATTCAGATTTTATTTTTAATTCTGACTAAAGTTCTAATATACTTTAAACAAATAATTTTAACTTTGCAATTCAGTTTATATAATTCTTATAAATATTACACAATGTTACAATATTTATAATAATCTGTTTGAAAACATTCAGCATTCCTCGAACATTTCATTACGGTACGGGAAGTTCCAGCAATTTGCCTTAAGGCACGATGCCATACACCCCACTAGTTTCATTTTCCACATTAGTGCACATACATCAATGAATACGAATGTGTTTTTCAGATGGCGTAATAGTGTGAATGCTTTATTACATATTTTGCATTCATAGGGACGTACTCCACTGTGAATGAGCATGTGCGTTTTCAAAGCATTTGATCTCTTGAATCTTTTACTGCATATTTCACATTTAAAACGGTGCTCAGCTGTATAGATACATACGTGGCGTCTTAAAGTAGATGCTTGGCTGAATGTCCGATTACATATTTCACATTTAAAAGGGCTCTCTCCCGAATGAGTGACCATGTGCCTTTTCAGACTGCTTGCCTGTGTGAATGCCTGATTGCATATTTCGCATTTGTGTCGGCGTTCTCCTGTGTGGATAAGCATGTGTGTACTTAAATGGTATTTTTGGTTAAATGTTTTATTGCATATTTCACATTCAAAAGGACGCTCTTTAGTGTGAATGAGCATGTGCTGTTTCAGACTGCTCGTCTGAGTGAAAGCTTTATTGCATATTCCACATGTGTGAGGGCTTTTTCCGGTATGAAGAATCATGTGTTTTGCTAAAATTGTCGGTTGTCTGAATGTTTTAAAGCATATATCGCATTTGTGGGGGTTTTTGTTGCTATGACTACTCATATGTTCGACCATATGCTCTTTTAAATAATACGATTCTGAAAATGATCTATTACATATGTCACATTCATAAGAGGGTGTCTGAATTAACTTCTGTTGGACTTCTTTCTCTATCGTTACTTCTTCGGACTTCATGAATCTTTCTAAACTCGTTTTGTCGTCTTCAGAACATGATTCAGGCTTAACAAAATCATCAGCATTATCAAATTCATCCTTAATCTCTTCTATTGTATATTCTAGTGGTTCAATTTTAATTTCCTGAACATTCATAGACATAATTGTTTCTTCAGACATTTTTAGATAATTGCACCATGGATATTCAATAAGTACTGGCCAAAATGGTTACGTGCTATTTAATAATGTATTTTAATTAACGTCCTTCATAAATATGATATTAAACTTATTTATATTTATATTTATTGTTGGAAATCTAATTGAAAGTATTTAGTTTTTTGACATTTCAAGCATAGAGTATGTTATTATGAAGATGAGACACTTACCTAGTTTCCAAATTCAGAACAATTCTCTATGCTTCAACCTTCGTCTGGCAACATGAACCACCAAACGACAAACCGACTTTTGCAAATTTAAAGAACAAATGTTTTTATTATCAATTCTGGAATAAATATTAAGTTTTCGTGAAAACTTCCGGTTTGCTAATTTTGTTTTCTTGGCGTTACAAGTCGTTCTGAGTCGAATGGGACCACATTTCGAAAAAGTAGTAAAGTAAAAAGTGTGTGTGCACGCGAGCTAATTTAAATTTAACTAGTTGGTATTGGTATTTTGCCTTGAGGCAAGTTACATGAACATCCCGATATGTGTAAATAATCGACTCAATCAATAAAAAATAAATTAATTTATGAGTGATTAAAAGTATTCCGAGTGGATTTATTACACATATTTGAAAACGAACGAACACTAAGTAGAGTATTTTCTAAAAGTATTCTAAGTGGAGTATTTTCTAAAAGCAAATTTTCAAAAATCAACAATTTTTGTAATTGAACCAGTTTCCGTAGGACTTTAATGGTTTAGAATGTTCATTAAGATCAAGTACTCTACCGTTATACCAAGTAAATCGTCTAATTTATATTTTAACAAACGTCAAAAAAACTATATATACTATACTACTATATAACTATAGTATACTCATTTTCTCAAACTTTGATGAATTTTTAAATTTAAATTACTTGTCGTAAGACCGTAATGTTTCAGCAAGTTCTATAAGATCATGATATATATATAAAAAAAAAAAACTCCATGAAAATCGGCTTAATTTTTTTTCAACAGTTAATTACAAGAAAACGGCTCGGTAGATTTTCACCTAAAACTAATCAGTACCATCCCGAACTAATATCTTTCGAACAGTTTTCGATTTTTTAAAATCGGTTCGGTAGTATAAGCTTAAATGTGGACGAAAAGTTTAACACTTCTTTCGAAATTACAAAGAAATGGCTTGGCAGATCACCGCACAAAACTGACAAACGATGGTCCTCATTGAGATACATCAAATGGCTTTTAAATTTTTGAAATCGGTTCAGGCGTTTTTGAGAAAACGTCGATAAAAGGTCTAATTTTGACAAATGCCAGAAAAACGATATTAATTTTTGCAAACTTTGAAGAATTTTAAAAATTAAACGACTTGCCGTAGGGCCGTAATATTTGGACTATAATTCTATGGTATCTACCGTCAAAAAAAAATCATAAAAATCGCTGAAAAATTTTTTTTAACACTTTATTACAAGAAAACGGCCCGGCCGATCTTTACCAAAAACTAATCAGCACGATTCCCAACCAATATCTTTCGAACAATTTTTGAATTTTCAAAATCAATTGAGAATTGCGGGCTGAAACATGCACGAAAATTTTTTCACTTTTCTGCGATTTACAAAGAAGCGGCCCGGCTGATCGTCGCACAAGACTGAGGAACGCTAGTCCTCATCGAGATACATCGAATGGCTTTTAAATTTTTGAAATCGATCCAGCCGTTTTTGAGAAAACGTCGATTTACGGCAAAAAATCTGTTCACACACACACACACACATACACATACTTTTTCCAAATTTGGTCTGATTCGATTCAGAATGGCTTGGAACGTCGAGAAAACATAAACTTCTCCTTCGGGAAGTTAAAAATTTAAAATCCATTCAATGTACCTCGAAGTAGCAGAAAAGTGAGATTTTTTTCGTCCACGTTTTAGCCCGCAAATCGGAATCGATTTTGTAAATTCAAATATTTTGAAAGATATTATTTGGGCCGATCCGTTTCTTCTGTTGAAAAACTTTTGTTCTGTCTTCTGATGAACCTTTTTATGTTGATAGATACCATACCATGATAGGCCCTATAGTACATCGTCGTTCAATTTTAAAAATTTATCAATATTTGAAAAAATATAATAGTTCAGATTTGTGGCAAAAGTCGCTTCTGTGATGTGATAAGTCTTTGAATGAATAATTTGAATTACAGAAATTCAAAAGCCGTTTTAATAAATTTGTAAAGAAAGAGCCGCGACTAGATTTGCGAGAAAATCGGCCAAGCCATTAGAAATTTGAAATGGCTTTGGAATTAGCGAAAAAGTACGTGAGCAGTCTACAAAACTTCTTTAGTTGAGTAAAAAATTTTACCATCATTTTAAATCATTAAACTAGTTGCCTTAAGGCAAAATGCTGGAACTTCCCGTACGGTAACGAAATGTTCGAGAAATAACATTTTCAAATAGATTATTATAAGTACTGTAACTTTATTCATTATTTGTATTTTATAGACACAATATAAGAGCTTATGAATTGGACAACGACGTTTATATAAGTTTCTATGAAAAGTATATGAACAAAACTAAATAAATCAGATTTAAAATAAAGGGCATTGTTCAATATTTATAAGAATCACATAAACTGAAATGCAAAATTAAAATTACTTTTTTAAACTATCAAAGTGAGCTTTAGAACTTCAGCCAAAATTAGAATTATTTTCGATATTAAAAAAAAAAATTTTGCGGATTAAAAAAAACTATAGTGGTGTATGGCATCATGGCATCGTACCTTAGGGCAAATTGCTAGTACTTTCCGTACCATATTGAAATATATGAGGAATAGAAAATGTTTTTAAATAGATTATTATAAATGTAACTTTCATTATTTTCGTTTTATAAAAAGTAAATAAATAAAACTAAACAATTAAATTTAAAATGAAGGACATTGTCCTAAATTTATAAGAGTTATATAAACTGAACTAAAAGTGAGCTTTAGAACAAGCCAGAATTACAATTAAAATCCGAATTATTTTTTGATTTTTAAAAACAAGATTACAAAAAAAATTTGAGAATGAATTGCTTTCCTCAAAAGCAATCGTTTCGTCAGCACAAGCAGTTCTTTGAATCATTCAAATCAGACGCTTAGTTCTCTCAAAAACTGCAATTTTTTGCACATTTAGCTCTGTATCTTCGAAATGCCTGGACCTGCCTTTGCCAAAAAACTAATCACCTCTTCTCCCAATCATTACAAATTGAATGTTTTTTAGATCATTCAAATCGGATACTCAGTTCTCTCAAACACTCGATTTGTACTTTCTGCACTCGTATCTCTGTATCGGCTAGATCTGCCTTTGCCAAAAACTAATCAGCACATCTCCCTATCAATAGGAATCGAATGTTTTCTGAATCATTTAAATCGGTTGATCCGTGCATCCGAAAACTTGGACGAACTAGTGGGGCGCATGGCATCGTGCCGTAAGGCAAATTGCTGGAACTTCTCGTACCAAAAATTATTTTATTTTACAAAGATTAACATTTTTGAAAAAAAAATACTCTGAAAAAATTAGATTTTTGAGAAACTGTAAATTTTTGACAAAAATTTACTTTTATTTGAAGAAAAATTTATTTTTAAATATTTTGGAAATTCTGAACTTTTTTTTAAAGCAATCGTACTGCTTTAACTGCATAGAGACGAAATATCGAAGCGCGTAAGCGCCGCGTCGGTGTCTAACGGATAAACATTGGTACGAAACCCATAGGAATGTAAACAAAATTTATACTTATTGTCAAAATCTTTATCAAATATCTGATAATTTGATGTGCATATGTCTAATGTTCACTTTTGACCACCAAATGGCTCATTTTTTTACTTTTTCCTCTGTATCTCCGAAGTCATTGCGCCTTCCTTTTCAAAAATTTAAACAGTTTTTCATTTAGTCAATACAAATAAAATGTTTTTTGAATTATTCAAATCAGACGCTCCGTTCTCTTAAAAACTGAGTTACCGTTTTTGGCACTTTTTGCCCCATATTTCCGGAACGGCTAGACCTGCCTTTGTCAAAAAACTAATCAGCACGTCTTCTTATCAATACGAATCGAATGTTTTTTGAATTATTCAAATCGCTTCATCCGTGTTCCCGAAATTGTTGACGAAAATTTGTATCCCACACACATCACGCACACACACACATACATCAATTTTTTCTAAGGTATGCCAAAATGTTCAGAAGGTTTTGAAACGTAAAGATATATAAAAATTTTCATTTTCGATTTTTTTTGCGATTACTATAACTTACCCTACGGGGAAGTTAAAAAATGTGGACACGCACACATCCATTCTGAGGTATGCCAAAATGTTCAGAAACCTTCAAAACGTCGAGAAATACAAAAATTTTCATTTTCGATTTTCGGCCCATTACTATAACTACTCTACGGAAAGTTAATAAATATCAATATCAAAATAAGTATCTACATCATATTATCAGATACATTAATACCATAGCAAATAATTAATTACAATATATGCGATGTAATCCTATTGAACGAAAACAATTACATTATTGTGTTAGTTTTATATCTCCATTTATATTACAAACACGTAATCTAATATACATAATATAATACAATACAAACAAACAAAAAATAATATAATACAAACATGTAATCCTAGTTTTTTCAAGTATTATTACATATATGTTGTTTTAAATGATACAAATATCTGAAGTCTTTGTTACATATTTCGCATTTGTAAGGACACTCTCCTGTATGAATACGCATATGCTTTTTCATATTAGACAACCATGCAAATATCTTATGACAGAATTGGCATTTATAGGGGCGAACTCCAGAATGAATTCGCATATGATCTCTTAAATTATACAATTGACTGAAGTCTCTCTCACAAACATCACATTTGAAAGGGCGTTCTCCTGTATGAATAAGCATATGCTTGCTCAAACCACTCGGTCGGTGGAATTTCCTATTGCAAATTATACACTCATGAAAACCGTTTCCAGTATGGGTCATTTCATGCCGCTTTAATTCGTTTGATTGACGAAAGTCTTGGTTACACATTTCACATTTGTAAGGGCGTTCTCCAGTATGAATGTGCATGTGCACCTTCATATTATACAAATATCCAAATGTCTTATTGCAGATTATGCATTTGTAAATAGGTTCTCCTGTATGAATACGCATGTGGGTTTTTATATCACTCAGTTGTGCAAATGTCTCATTGCATACTCCACATTTATGAGAATCCTCCCCAGGATGAGTGAGCATATGAAGCCTTAATTTAGTTGGTTTTTGGAATGCTTTATTACATACTCCGCATTGGTAAGGTCGTTCCTCTGTATTCATATGGATTTTCAAAGCACCCAATGTGGTAAAAGACTTATTGCAAGCTCCACAGTTAGGAACAGGCTTAAGCTTTTTTCTAGAATGAGTAAGCATATGTCTCTTTAAAACAGATATGTGAATGAAGTCTTTGTTACAATCTTTACATTTGTAAGGTCTTCCTCCAGTATGAATATGCATATGCTTTTTCAGAATACTTGATGATGTGAAAACCATCTTGCATGTTCCGCATTGATGAAGACGCTTTCCATTTTGTTTTAGATTAATCAATTCAATACTAGGTTGTACTACAGTAGCAGGAATTATGAAGTACTGAACTAAAAGAGACTCAACATCTTGTTCCCTTCCATCTGCTATTGTCACTTCGGAATTCGTGAATCTTTCCAACGATTCAGAAGATTGTGTCTCGATTACCTCCTGTTTGACTTCTTCCTCAATTGATACTTCAGAATTCATAAATCTTCCTAAACACGTTTCATCATCCTCAGTACACGTTTCAGACTTAACAATATCATCAACATTATCGAATTCATCCTCAATTTCATATTTAATGTCTTCTTCTAAATATTCCGGCGGTTCCATTTTTATTTCCTGATCATCCTCCATGTACATCATAGTTTCTTCATTCATTTTTTAATATTTTCACTGCTTTTATTTAGTAAGTCTTCACGAAAACGATTGCGTACTATTTAATCGTGATTTAATAATAAATATATAATATTTTAATCATTAAATAGGATAATTTAACTATATTTATATTTATTGCGGGAAATCTAAGAAGTCGTATACAGTTGTTTGACATTTCAAGCATAGAGCATATTATTATGAAGACGAGACACTTATCTTGTTTTCAAATTCATAATAATTCTCTATGCTTAGGCCTTCGTCTGCCAACACTACACGACAAACTTTAGCGCATAGATAAATAGATAAATAAGAATTTAGCGAATTTAAAGAGTAAATGTTTTTAACAATACTGGAATGAATATTAACTCCCCAAAGAAGAAGTTTGTTTTCGCGAAAAATTCCGATTTGTTTTCTCGATATTTCAAGTCACATGTGATACTGAATCCAAGGAAACCAAATTTGTAAAAAGTATGTGTGTGTGAGTATTATTATAAATATAAACAAATTTAGAAAAAGTATATGCGTATAGAATGATTATTAGTTAAGAAATTATTGTTAGATATTAGGCAAAGTTTTTTTAGACTGTGCTTAAAATGTTATGTTTTTTTTTTAAATTGATTTTTATGTTTTAAATTTTTAATAGTTTTCTTTAAAATATAAAATCATATAATGTTTACTTATATTCTAAATATTGTTTAGGCAAGTTAATTACATTTTTCTTACTAATAATTTAACAAAATACTTTATTGTTTATGTTCAAACCTTAGGTGAATTAATTTGTCAAATCTAGTTCATATGTGCACTCTCCAATCTAATGTTTAATCTAAGATCAACTTGCTAAATATTCCATATCCAATGCCAAACAAATGAATTTTTGACACATGGAACAAAATTCTAAATCATTTTTAATAGGTAGAAATTATTTTTGTATTGTTAATAATTTAGTGAAGTAAACCAAAATGCGACATGCATAAGTTTAAAAAATAATGTTTATGCAATGTTTGTAGAATTTATGTTAAAAGTTTATGTGAATAATACAACAGTTTATGCAAAAGGATAAAAACAGACAGACTTATTATATATTCTTTAACTAGTCACATGCATTACAAATATTATTAACAATCACTTGTTTTACATAAAAACAAAAGAGAAACATATATACATAAACATAGTAGACACAGAGCGTTTAGTATCAAACTTAAACAATTTTGAACTTATTGCGTTATTTATTAAACTGAATTATATAATATCATTTGCCAATTGCCATACTGTATCTTATATTATTTTAATTTCTGGAACATCTCAGCTGCTTTTCGGCAATAATAATGTAGACCTTACATTTTTCTTGTATATTGGGTTTGTTCGATGTGCAGTCGCCGACAGTACACAACCGTCAGACGCATGCGCAGATCGTTTTGACCGTTCGATGTGTCCAAACTGAATCCCAAACTGTCGTGGATTTTTATCTACGCGTTCGGTCAGCTCGGTTTGATGCGTTTGTACCAGTTTGTGACTGTCGATTCGTGACTGCGAGAATTGGTATCAGGGCCTTTTCACTTAGAACAAAATCCTCGTTCAGAAGGAATACTTAGGGGTCCATTTGTAGTCGCAGATTTGGCGCTAGTGAGCCGATGAAAAAGTATTTTCAAATATTTTAGGTCGGTTACTAAGAAACGTCAGTGTTACTTTTGTTTAAGTTTACAAAATGGCGATTCTTGTTCGTTCGTGTTTGTATATTTGTTAATAAAGATTTCATCAGGAATTGCTCTCAAATGCATAGCCCTTTGACAATATGAACAGAACAGCTTCAAACAAATATGGAGGACATAATTACTACATTACTACGTAGTGCATTGACATATTGGTCTGATCATAATACACTTTAAGGAAAGAGGTCAGTTCTAGGAAATTGTGTAAGAAATCAAGTATGCGCTTCTATAAGAAAGACATAATACACAAATAAAAAGCTGTTCCTGCTGTTTAAAATTGGATTACCACTTCACACGGATCTGAATATACTTGCAAGAAAATGAATTGCTGAAGAATGTCAAATTTTGCACGGGATGATCATTAGTTAATGAGAGTTAAGAATGACAGACGATGTAATGAAATAACACTATAATGCATTATTCACTAAATTTCAATAAATATTTATATTAATAAGTAGAAAAAAGTGTAGAAGTTATTCCAGTAGATTAGATGTGATATCTATTATATATAATTGTATGTATTGCAGTGTATTTGTTGATTTATATTTCGATTTGATTGTATATTTATTATAATATAATATTATCTAGTATATTTTTGTTATTATTGTATTGCTACAAAACATAATAGGATTGCAATAAAAAATTTAGTTTCAAATATCCGTGCACTAAAATTCATTAATTTTCATTTCGAATTTTGCGCCATTAATTTGAATGCCAAAAGCAGCGCCATCACGTCGAGCGGAGGACCCTTTAAGTATTCCTTCTGAACGTAAAAATCGGGCGAGAGAAGCGTCTATATGAACACGGGGTATTCTAATATTGTCTAGGATTGGTATTATTGTCTATGTATTGGTGTCTGACGGTTTCAAATAAATTTCTTTTGGTCATCACAAACTGCCCGAATCTGTAAAATACATATAATTGTAAACTGGAATACTGTGAAACACATATAGATGCAAGTAGATGAAAAGCAGTACATGAATTGAATAAAATCCTTTTCGGTTCATATATGAATTTGGATCCTCTATCGGTTTATCTATTCGAATGTGGCAACCGTCAATTGCACCAATTACATTTAGAAAATCATTTTTAGCAAATTCTGCGCGGCAATCACAAACTTTTCCTCATCACTCGGCCATTTAATAAAATTGCTTAAAAAGAAGCAACCCTTTGCACTATTCCATGTAAAGTACTTAACGTTATATTAAAACGATCACTGACATCCCTGTAGCTGGTGTTTGGTGTCCCGCAAACCATAAAAATATTAGTATCTAAAATAATATGTAATTAATTATGATTTTACTGGTTTGTCAATTATAGTACATTTTTTACCTGATTAAATGCACAGATTTTTCCGAATGGTCCATATTTATTTTGTTATAATATTTACTATCTTCATATATTTCTGATATATTAGAACACGTTGTTTTGCTTATTCTGAAGTGCTCGAGAAATTGTATGTCATCAAACAATGGCATCACTTTTTCTGTCAAAAAAAACTAAAATGATTAAATTGCACTTATGGAATATTATATTATATTAACCTCTTTTAATTATATAACTGATACTTACCAAGATATTCTTCATTTTTTGTAACTTGAACAAACTCTAATAAATCTAACTCCTCCTCATCGTTCTGCAAAAAATCATAAAAAAACTCGTTGTCACTCATTATGTTAAATTCTCTCCATAAAACACATTAAACATTTCATTTACTCAAACTGAGCAAATAAACAGAAACACGAAACGAACTATACCGAAGACATGCGAATGAACTCTCGGCAGTTTCGTCGCGTTCGATGTAAACCGTCTTGTCAAACCGTTGGAAACTGTCATGAGATGGCGCATGCGCAGTGTAACAAATCAGAATGAGTTTGGAAGAGTTGTGGACTGTCACAAACTGCTCACTGCGAACAGACCCAATTTTAAGTTTCTAACCATATCAGTTCGTTGGTAGTTTTCAAAAGAGTTTTTAGAGTACACCGAGTTGTTATAGAGTTTTATAATGTTAGACAATATTTTGGATTGTTTAATTTTAAATAAATTTCGTAAAGACATCATTTATATCAATCGAATGGTTTAGAAGTTACAAGCGATGCAATAAATAAATGCACAAATATTTGCAGTTGATTTTGTCTTGTTATATGAATAGTGAGAGTGGGTTGTAAAAACTAAAAATTACTTGTTTATCTATGAACAGACCCATTATTTCGAATATTATCTAGGCTCATAATTTTAGCTAAATTCTAGAAATTGACATTTCTAGCAGATGAGGGTTCAAATGTTTTCAATGTCAAACAATAATAAGTGATTTTTTTGTGTAATATTTGCCATTTATTTCTACAATTTTACTATAGTTTTATCGTTTATTAAATCTTAGAAATTTCTTTTGACAAACTCTAAAAAGAATTATCAAAATACGATTAACCGTTTAGGAGAAGTATCAAATCATACACCCGTACAGAAGTATTTTATATATAAGATATGTCAATATATAGGTTTAGGATTCGTTGTAAAACGAAGTGATTTTATAAAATCGTATATATATTTGACATTGAAATCTTTCGCGACCCCATATTTTTTGCGACACCAAATGTGGTCAGGTGGTCAGGACCCATAGTTTAAGAAGCCTTGTTTTAAATAATTGTCAATGTTGGCGACCTTGGCGCCATGTTTTAAATTTTGACAAGTCATGAAGAAACGTCAAACTTTAATAAGATGTTTATTTTTATGAAAAAAATATTAAAAAATAACAATATTTAGATATTAGATACTTTATTTTCTTTTAAATAATTTTATTAATCAAATTATTATATAATATTTGTGAAAATTTGCGGTTCTGGATAAAATTACATCAGATATTGAAAATGTCTCTAGAATCAAACTCCTTCCTGAACGATCAGGTAATAAAAATTGTATAAAACTCTTTAATTTCCAAATGCATACATAATTTTGTAAATTTCTAGTCAGTATTATCTTCTGAAGACAATGAGAGTTTTTCCGAAACGTCCATGACGATGAACCAAGATATAAAACAAGAGGCACTTGAAGCAAGTCCTCGACAAAAAACATACAACTGTGATATTTGTAATAAAGTTTTTGTTAATTTTAAATATTTTAAACGACATATTGTTGTGCATTCCGAGAGCAAATCATTCCAATGTAAATATTGTGATAAGACCTTCACGAAATCCAATGCCCTGTCTGTACATTTAAGGACGCACACAGGTAACAACTCTTATACTCATGCAAACATATTCTCATAACAACAAAAAATTGTTCTGGATTTTCAAAGATTACCGTTTATCTCCGAATCAAGGTTATAGCTGGTTATACAGCTTTTTCCCTCTACTTTCAAATATTGTTGGTGAACGATTTTGATATACAAAAAAAATTTAAATATTTTGTTCTTCCAAAAGCAATTGCTTTGTCATTATATGCAGAAAGTTTTTTGAGTCATTCAAATTGTAAGCTTAGCTCTCTCAAAAACTGCCATCTTCTGTACATTTGGCTCTGTATCTCTGAAATGGCTGGACCTGCCTTTGTAAAAAACTAATCACCAATTATTACAAATTGAATGTCTTTTATATCATTCAAATGGGATCTCCGTTCTTTAAGAATCACGATTTCTATTTTCTGCACTTTTTGCTCCTTATCTCCGTAACAGCTGGACCTGCCTTTGCCAAAAACTAATCAACACATCTCTCAATCAATAGGAATCGAATGTGTTTTGAACCATTCAAATCGGTTGATCCGTGCGCCCGAAAACGTGGACGAAAAATTGCGGACACACAAAACACTCACACACACACACACAAACACATTCATTTTTTCTGAGGTATGCCAAAACGTGCAAAAAAATCGAAAATAAAAATGTTTGCATATCGTTTCAAAGGTTTCTGAACACTTTGGCATACCTCAGAAAAAATGGATGTATGTGTGTGTGTAGTATGTATGTATGTTTGGTTGGATACAATTTTTTGTCCACGATTTTGGGCGCAACAAATTAACCGATTTTAATGGTTCAAAAAACATTCGTTTTCTATTGATATGAAGACGTGCTGATTAGTTTTTGATGAAGGCCGGTTTAGCTGTTTCGGAGATATTGGTCAAAAAGTGCCAAAAATGGTTATTCAGTTTTTGAGAGAACAGAGCGTCCGATTTGAACAATTCCAAAAATATTTTACTTTTGTTGACGAAATGAAGAATTGATGAAATTTTTGGCGAGGCAGGTCTAGCGGTTTTGGAGATACGGAAGAAAAATTAAAAAAAAAAAATGATATTAGGTGATCAAAAATGATCATTAGTTATATGCTCATCAAATTATCATATATTTGATAAAAATTTAGAAAAATGAGTACTAATTTTGTTAGGTTCTGTACCAAGTTTGTTAATTTTTAAAGTTTACTTATACGGTTCATGAATATTTCAAAATTTTCTAAAAAAAATATCAAATTTTTCAAAAATATATGAAGTTTTATACTTCAAATATGAATTTTAAATTCACAATTCAGTTTGAAAATGTAATATTTCCAAGGCGTTATTCTAATCGTAAAGCCGGCCACAGACGTAACTTGCGCAACCTGCGACTTGCACATGTATTCTGTAGCGTCTGTGGCATGGGGGGTTATCTCTGACAAATACGCTTTACCGTGTTTTGACATTGGGTATTGCCAAGCTTAGATTATAGATGGCTTACATTCGCTCAATTACAACAACGCTCGTTCGCGCATTTGACAGCCGTCGTATGAATGTGCCAATAACCTATATGTTGTTGCTAAATATTTCTGTTCTAGTGAATATTTAATAAATAAATTTAGTATGGTCACGTGCCAAGTTGTTTCAACGAATATTGAATTGCACGTCTTAAGTGATGGCCAGGTATGTATGATGAGTTATATTTATTTATATAATGAAAATGTATAATAATAATACACGATGAAAATGTCAGAAGTCAAACACTTTTCAATCAATTCAAGAAAGCATCCTAAAGTTCATGTTCTCCGGAGCCTAAATATGCCGGATTTGTACTATATGAATGTATTTTAATAATAATTATTTTAGAACTTGGTATATCAATGTCAATTCATAAAAATGATGTAAAGGCAGTGGCAGATTGTCGAAGGAGAGTAATCTTACTTCAGGTAACTAAATACAAGTTGCTTATATATTTTATTTTGAATAATGTAGTTGTATCTTTAAATCAAGTATCTGTCTTTCTTGTAATAATTTATATAATAATATGCTTCTTGTTTAGGCTTCTTTGAGCTGTATTGAAGTGTGTGGATTAGACAAATCTCCTTTACGGGAATCATGAAAGAGTTTTCCTCTCACACAGTCACGACTAGGAGAGCATTCTGATGTAGAATCAGGCGATAATTCTGATAGAGGGTAAACAAAACAATCTAATAAAAAAACACGACAGTGTGCAAATCCAGAGAAAGGGCCAAGTAATTTTAATTCTAAATACCATTTGCAAAGAAAATAAGTAAGGACATAATTCTTGCTTTGAAACTGTACAAAAAGTCTGCAAAGGTATCAAATGCATACATTTTTATTCTGTTTATTGAAAACACCTGGCTTTATAGTTTTTTTATCTTTTATGGAAGTTTTAATGTTAATGGATTCATCATGATCATAAAATGAGTAAATGTGATTTTTAAAAATCACTCATACACAGAAACTATTTAAAGATTTCGTCAAATGTAACTTTATTAATGATTGATTAGATAGCAAAGTAACTATTAAATGGAGAGATAATAAAGAAGAACATCTCGTAAATGAATTTTAATCCTAGGAATTTAGTTTTTATCTCTATTTAGTTTCGAGGTTTATTTTGTTTGGGAAGTATTCGTTCTTTTTTAGAAATTTGCTGTTCTTTTTATTCTTTAAAATTTTTGCATTACTTGCCATTCCTTCTAAATTTGTAATTCCATCGTCAATACTCCTGCGCTTTTCACTTCTAGTTTTTAAGTTTTTAATATATTATTATTAGTCATTAAGTAATTAATATTAATATCGTTAATTAATATTAATAAGTTACTTTTCTTTAGTTTGTAGTACTTTAAAAATATGTTTGTAATATACTTTTAATAGTAGTCAGTTATTTCTGTTTAGTTTATATTTCTTCCAAAATATGTCTGTGATATATTTGAAAATATATTTTGTATTTCGTATGTTTTGTTCTTATTTCAAATATTAAAATTTTTTTAGATTTTTTGGCTGTAATGATTATATGTACAAATGTAGAAGTAATACCAGGGGTTAATTTACAAAATGAACATGTGCTGCCATCAATAATCTTAGCTCCGCACTTCAATCGATGAAACGTCAAATCGCCCGACATAGCTATCTATTTATACTTGTTTATCTATGGTCTGTGGCGTGTTTTTTGCGCAACTTGACAGACTGGTGCAAGCGAGTAGGCATGAGCACTTTTTCATTATTTTAATTGCGCAACCATTCAAGTCGGCAAGTTCATTCGTTGGCCGTGCACATGTCCCGTTTTTATTTTACTTTGTAGCGAATTCATAATACAAGTTTATGAAGTTATCGACAATTAAAAGTTATTAAATTAGCCCTCTGAACACTTTGAATTCTCTTCTGATGCTGTAAATACATAAATTAATAAAAAAAGAGTGCGCGTAAGGATCACACGCGATTGAAGTAAAACTTTTAATATTGTATGAGTAGGCAATTAAGATAAAAATAAAAAAACATCATATTTGAATTTTAAAAATCATCTATTAATAATCACATAACATCAATAATAATAAGATCTCCTGAGAATCGGCACAGCTGTCCTACTGATATTAAGAGTTTGAATATGATGTGCAGCTTTCTTCCTAATTTTGTTACCTATCTTACCAGGAAATTCAAACCATAAACGTAGAAGTTCATCATTATCGCCACGTTCTATGTACACTAATTTTCCTACACAACCATTAGCTAAGCCATCACTCACATCGATATTAGTTGTTATTATGTAAAATTTATTCAGAACTAAAATTATTTCATACGGCAAACCCCCGGTATCAATAACCGATTTTTGTGAAACTGCTGACGAATGTATGATTGTTGATCTGTCGCATGGCAACCTACATAAATATCCGTGGCAGTAAATATTATTTTGTCTTCAACGAGATTCAGTATAAATTTATTATATTCCATGACACATTTATTCTCTAAGAAAAGTCTTATTCCATGAGGACATAATACAGTAACCTCTTCTTTTGTAAAAAAAACGTGATTCAATTAATGCAAGTTCATATAGGGTTTAGCGTTCGACTTACGCATGACATGACGAGAGTGGATCGCGACTCGCGACATCAGCGCCTACCTGCGTCGTAGTGTTCAACTTCACGTTGGCGTTTTCGTTGCATTTGTACGGATTTACACCCGTGTCGCGCCTAGAGAAATTTTTACACCCATATCGCGCCTAAAGAAGTTTTACTTCAAAAAGATATATTTTTAGGTTATGTTTTGACATTTATTATTTGACATTTGTGATATGCTTGCGCAAGTACTTGAACATAAACTTGAACCGTCTGTGGGCGCTGTGAAAATACGCCTGGTTGCGCATTCATTCAGTTGCGCAAGTATACAGTTACGTCTGTGGCCGGCTTAAGAAACATTTATGTTTATTTATCTATGTTCGGAGATTACCGGCCATGTGGTTCTCTATGTCTCCACTCTCTCTATTGCTACAAATGAACTCTATGCTTCAAATGTCAACTAATAAATCTAAATTTAGTTGAAACCATTTATCGCATTGAAAAAAAATATTGACAAAAGTAGACTATTATTTAGTACTCATCTATTTTCTAATTTTTTGTGAAAATATATAAAAATGTCGAAGAAAACAATTATGTCTATGAATGATCAGGCAGTTAAAATTGAACTACCAGAATATTCACCAGAAGACTTTAAACTCAAAATGGAGGATGATTTTGATGATCCCGATGTTATTGTTAAATCTGAATCGTGTTCTGAAGATGATGATACGTGTTTAGAAAGATATATGAATTCCAAAGTTACAATTGAAGAAGAAGGCAAACAGGAGTTAGTCGAGACATCAACTTACACATTCAAATGTTGATGTCTCGACTAACTCTTGTTTGACTTCTTGTGACATGTGCAATAGATCATTTGCAGAACCAGATCATTTAAAAGAGCAAAATCCCATACACGTTTTCACGCTCTCATGAATGCAATATATGCCAAAAGACATTTACACAATTATTTAATCTACAAAGACACATGCTCCTTCAGAATGTTGAGCGCCCCTATCAATGCAATATTTGCAATAAGACATTTTCACATTGTCAAAAAAATTAAACATTTGTGCCGTGTACTAAACGTAAGTTTATTTATTAGAAATTATTTCTTTATTCGTAGTTTCTATAAATCTTTGTAGTTATTAAAAACAATTACATGATAGGTGAAATTGTGAAAACAATGTTTATTTAGGCGTTGTTTAACATAATAATTCTCTGCATTTTTATAGAGATTAAAGAATATTAAAGCAACACAACTTTATTCTGTCATGCCGATAGAATAAATAGATAATATCTTTTTCAGAATTATATCTTAGACACTTTTGCAAGTTCAGCGGAAGTCTACATGTTTTTCGATCATGATGGCAAGTATTACAAAGTTGCATATTTTTATAAATAATGAAGAATAATTTGATAGTCAGATTTATTACTCTAAACAAGAAATCAAGCACAACAATAGTTTGTGTAGATGTGCATCATTTATATACAGATATACTCCATAATTGACATCTATGCAGTTTATTTATTGATAGTGTTAATGAAATAACTCAAGTTTGTTATAAGTTCACTGGAACAAATGTTATAGAATTGATTAATCAGCAATTACTTCATTTCTCTAATAAAGGTTCAAGTCCTAAATACTAATTACAATGACAAACCGATCATGTCTGAAGTTTTGTTTTTAGTTTTTAAAGATTTATTCATTTCATTTATATATTAGTTTATACATACATATTTCTATACAATTTATATATAATCATGCATAACTATCCGTATAAATACATAAACTTATATTTAATACTAACCAATAAAAAAGTAAATTTACTTCTAAATAAATTTCTAATCATGAAAAAAATAATCACTAAAAACCATATCTACAATAATAATAACAAAATAATACATATTGCTTATATGAATGGAAAATAGTCAAAAGACTAACTAGTGGGGCGCATGGCATCGTGCCTTAAGGCAAATTGCTGGAACTTCCCGTACCAAAAATTATTATTTTTTAAAAACAATTAACATTTTTGAAAAAATTTTACTTCGAAAAAATTAGATTTTTGAGAAACTATAAATTTGACAAAAAATTACTTTTCTTTATTTTGACATATTTTGGAAATTCTGAACTTTTTTTTCAAAACAATCGTACTGCTTTAACTGCATAGGGACGAAATTTCAAGCCCGTAAGCGTCGCCTCGCCGTCTAACTGATAAACATTGGGACGGAACCCATAGGAATGTAAACAAAAATTATACTTCTTGTTAAAATCTCTATAAAATATCTGAAAATTTTATGTGCACATGTCTAATGATCATTTTTGACCGCCAAATGGCATTATTTTTTTCTTTTTTTACAAGATCTCCGAAATCGCTAGACCTGCCTTCATGAAAATTTCATCAGATATTCATTTTGTTAATACAAGTAAAATGTTTTTTGAATTATTCAAATCGGACGCTCCGTTCTCTTAAAAACTGAGTTACCAGTTTTAGCACTTTTTGCCCCATATCTTCAAAACGGCTAGACCTGCCATCGCCAAAAACTAATCAGCACGTCTTCTTATTAAGACGAATTGAATGTTTTTTGAATTATTCAAATCGCTTCATCTGTGTTCCCGAAATTGTCGACGAAAATTTGTATCCGCACACACACACATACATCCATAGATAAACAAGTATAATTATATAATATACATATAATATAATATATAACATAATATACATCCATTTATTCTAAGGTATGCCAAAATGTTCAGAAACGTTTGAAACGTAAAGATATATAAAAATTTTCATTTTCGATTTTTTTGCGATTACTATAACTTGCCCTACGGGAAGTTAATAACATATGCTGTAATAATAGTTTAGGAGTAATTTGATCTCTGTCATATTTTATACTTGATTACTCATTATTGATGATGGTAGCTTGTACTTATTGTACCAATATTAGGATTTAAGTTAAACATTTATTTAAAGTTAAATAAACATGGCTGAAGTGTGATTTTAATTACGTTATTATTTTCAAACATTATAAATATTTTTAATGGTATTATAAATATATCATTTATAATTTTTACTATATAAGTATGTATGATGGTTGACATTAAAAAAATGTGCATTGCGGGTATTACCATATTACTAATAAACATTATTCAAAATTGATATATCACGTATTTATTTTTAACTTAAATGCCATCTCCAAAAAAGTTTTACTTCAATCCAGTGTGAACGTTACGCGCACTCTTTTTTAACTTCCCGTAGGGTAAGTTATTGTAATGGGCCGAAAATAGGAATTGAAAATTTTTACATTTCTCGACGTTTTGAAGGTTTCTGAACGTTTTGGCATACCTCAGAAAAAATGGATGTTTGTGTGTGTGTGTGTGTGTGTGTGTGTGAGTGTGTATGTATGTATGGATACAAATTTTCGTCCACGTTTTCGGGCGTACGGATCAACCGATTTGAATGGTTCAAAAAACATTCGATTCCTATTGGTAGGGAAAAGAGCTGATTAGTTTTTGGCAAAGGCAGGTCCAGCCGTTTCGGAGATACGGAGCAAAGAGTGCAGAAAATAGAAATCGAATTTTTGAGAGAACGGAGTATCCGATTTGAATGATCTAAAAAACATTCAATTAGTAATGATTGGGAGAAGTGTTTATTAGTTTTTGGCAAAGGCAGGCTCAGCCATTTTGAAGATACGGAGCTAAATATGTAAAAAATGGCAATTTTTGAGAGAACTAAGCGTCCGATTTAAATGATTCAAAGAACTTTCTGCTTGTCTTAACAAAATAATTGATTTTGGAAAAAAAATTTTGTTCCATTTTTTTTTTTTTTATTTATTTAGTTTTTTGTATATCAAAAATATTTAAGATTTTATTTTTAATTCTGACTATAGTACTAATATACTTTGCAAATAATTTCAACTCTGCAATTCAGTTTATATAATTCTTATAAATATTAGACAATGTTACAATATTTATAATAATCTATTTGAAAACATTCAGTATTCCACGAACATTTCGTTACGGTACGGGAAGTTCCAGCAATTTGCCTTAAGGCACGATGCCATAATTGCCTCAAGACAGAATTCCACTTACAGCTAGTTATATTTGATATACTACTTACGATCGTCATATTGAGGATAATTGAATAGATTGATTGTTTAAGAAAATTTTATATATTTACACTTCATGTAGAACATCAAATTAATAATTTAGACTATATGTTTTGAATAATATCTAACAATCATTCCTTAATTAATAATCAATCTAGAATAAATAATAACAATATTTGTTTTTTTTTATTTGAAATTTTATCGTTTTGTGTTACAACAGTTAGCACATAGAGAATAGTTGTGAATTGAAAACGATGTCTGATCTTTTCGAAAACATGCTCTATGCTTCAATTACCAACTTAATCAAAAGCTGCCAAGCCAGGCCAAGCGCCAAGCTAACCTCTTCATTTTTAACAATAAATGTAAATATAGTTAAATTAATTATTGTAAAAATAGATTGTTAAATAGTGCACGACTGTTTTTGTAAATACTTATTGTATATACACAGTAAAAACATTTAAAATGTCAGGAGAAACAATCAGGTCTATTGAAGATCAGGCAATTAAATTGGAACCTATAGAATTTTCAATAGAAGCCGTTAAATGTGAAATTGAGGATGAATTTGATGCTGTTGAAGATATTGTTAAGTCTGAGTCGTTTTCGGAGGACGGAGAAACGTGTCTCGAAAGATTCATGAAGACTGAGGTAACTATAGAAGAAGAAGACCAAACGGTGTTAATTGAGACACCTGCTTATGAATTTGACGACGGAATACCTTTTTTATGTACAATATGTGATAAAGTATTCGATACACTTCATCTATTAGATCAGCATGTTTGTGAACAGATCACGGAACAACCTTCAAGCTTACATGTATCTGATAAGGTAAATAAAAATAAAAATACTCTTACTGTAAATAGTTTTCATACATGCTCAATATGTGACATGACATTTGCAAAAACGAGTACTTTGAAAGTGCATATGCGTATTCATATAGGAGAACATCCATTGAAATGTGAAATATGCGATAAGAAATTTATAAAAATTACCACTTATAAGTCACACATGCTTATTCATACTGGAGAACCACCTTACAAATGCAAAATATGTAACAAAAACTACAGTCAATCCAGTAGTTTAAAGCGGCATATGGTTATTCATACTCAAGAGCATCGTCACATATGTGAAATTTGCAAAAAGCCATTCCTTGCTGTGGGTGATTTGACAAACCACATGCGTGTTCACACCGGAGAACGTCCTTATAAGTGCAAAATTTGTGATAAGGCATTTGCACTATTGTCTAATATGAGGTTACACATGCTTATTCATTCTGAAGAACGTCCTTACAAATGCGAAATATGTAACAAAGCATTCAAAGTACCCGGTGTATTGAGGCAGCATATGATAACTCATACAACAGAGCGTAATTACAAATGCTTGATATGCAATAAGACAATTGCACGACAGCATGATTTTAATGAGCATATGCTTATTCATACAGGAGAACAACCTTACAAATGTGGAATATGTAACACAGCATTCCGTACCTCAGGGATTTTAAGAATACATATGCGTACTCATACAGGAGAACGGCCCTACAAATGTGAGACATGCGGTAAGGCATTCACACAATTCGGGAATCTAAAAACGCACAAGCTCATTCATTCTGGAGTGCGTCCTTATAAATGTAAAATATGTAAGAAAGCATTCCACGCGTCATATAATTTAAAGAAGCACATGGTGATTCATACAGGAGAGCGTAATTTCGAATGCTTAATATGCAATAAGACATTTTTACGACAGTATGATTTGAATCTGCATATGTTTATTCATACAGGCGAACAGCCTTTCAAATGTGAAACATGTAACACAGGATTCCGTACAGAAACTAATTTAAGAGTACATATGCGAACTCATACAGGAGAAAAGCCCTATAAATGTGAGACATGCAATAAGGCTTTCACACAATTAGGTACTCTACAATCGCACAGGCTCATTCATACAGGAGAACGCCCTTACAAGTGCGATATCTGTAATAAAGCTTTCACACAATCAGGTAATCTGAAAGGACACAAGCGTACTCAGCACAGAGTTCGTTCTAAAAATGTGAAAGGTGCAATCAGAAATTCACGCAAAAAGGTGAGACAGAGTTAAAAATTAAAATTGTTAAATATATTAATTTTTACACACAAAAATGTAATGATACAAATTACATTCACTATAAACAATTTAATCTAATGGCATTAAAATTAAATTTAGATATAGTTTTAAAATAATGTACAAATAATTATATAAACATATAATAGTGTATATATTCAGTGGCACTGTAAATACAAAGAATTGATGAAAAAATATTTTGGAACGATATATATATATATATATATATATATATATATATATATATATATAGTTTTTCTTCAGATGGTGAAATAATATAATAAAATTGTTTCTTGGGCATCCATCCAGTAATTAAAACTGTTTTTCATTAAAAATTAAAATTTTTCATTAAAACTGTTTTTTAATTACTAGATGGATGCTCAAGAAACAATTTTATTATATATATATATATATATATATATATATATATATATACTAGACGTCTACAATTCAAAAGTTCAAAACATTTTAATATCCTATTTTATACTTTTTAATATCCTATTTGATGTCCTGCCTTTGTGATTCATTTATGGTCTTAGCATAAGCAATATAAGAAGTTCAGAAAATAATAATTTAGTATCTGCTGTAAAATAATAAAATCACACTTGATTTTACCACACAACATAATTGCTTTAATAATTTTGTCTATAATTTTCATAATCCAGAACGATATATTAGTTGTTTTTTAGCAATTTTAATTTCTAAAGTACATTTTTCTTACTAATAATTTAATAAACATTATTGTTTATGTTCAAATCTTAGGTGAATTAATTTGTAAAATATAGTTCATATGGGCACTATTCAATCTAGATCAACGTGCTAAATATTCCACATCCAATGATAAACAAATGAATCATTTCTTTTAATGAGTAGTATAATTTTTTTTGTATTGTTAAATAATTTTTAAAGTAAGCCAAAATGCATTTATTAAACTGAATTATATAATTTCATTTGCCAAATATATACTATTGACTATATCTTATATTATTTTAATTTTTGACACATCTCAGCTGCTTTACGGCAATAATAATGTAGACATTACATTTTTCTTGTATATTATATTCTAATATTATCTAGGCTAATAAATTCAGCTAAATTCAAATTTCATGTAAACTAACATTTCGAGCAGATGACAGTTCAAATGTTTTCAATGTCAAACAATGATAAGTGGTTTTTTGTAATTTTTGCCATTTATTTCTACAATATTACTATAGTTTTATCCTTCATTAAATTTAAAAAAATTTCTTTGACAAACTCTAAAAAGAATTATCTAAATCCAAATAACTGTTTAGGTATCAAATCATACACCTGTACAGAAGAATTATGCATATATATGAGTATTTAGTATTTTATATATTATATATATAGTATATATATAAGAGTATATATTGGTATTTTACAGCACTCAGATGAGCCTCAAGTCAAGAGCACTGCAGACCATGGCTTTCAAAATACCGAATAGTGACAGTTAGCAGCTTTTACATCTAGCAGCAGGTGATTACAGTTTAAGCAGACCGAACGAACCATACACTGAGAACATAGAGGTGCTCCAAAACTGAAGCTGAGAACCAACATATCCAAAGGAAGGAAATGTTGAAGCAGTAACGTTTTCAATATGACTGTTAAGTTGTATCTTATAGAATATCTTAATCATTCGATTAACATTTTTTTAACTTTGGTTAATTATTAGATATGAAGTTAGGAATAAATATTATTAAGTTATTAAATTAAATTTTAATTTAATTTTAGTTACAATTGCTAATAATACAAGCTTAATATTTATTAACCGTGATTAAAATACAATTAAAAATAATGATCAATCTTCTTATAGAACATATTATTTATTCTATTAATATTTTTTTAACTTTGGTTAATTATTAGATATGAAGTTAGGAATAAATATTATTAAGTTATTAAATTAAATTTTAATTTAATTTTAGTTACAATTGCTAATAATAAAATCTTAATATTTATTAACCGTGATTAAAATACAATTAAAAAATAGTGATCAATCTTTTTATAGAACATCTTATTTATTCGATAAATATTTTTTTAACTTTGGCTAATTATTAGATATGAAGTTAGAAATAAATATCATTAAGTTGTTAAATTAAATTTTAATTTAATTTTAGTTACAATTGCTAATAATAATAATAAAATCTTAATATTCATTAACCGTGATTAAAATATAATAAATATAATGATCAATCTTCTTATAGAACATCTTATTTATTCGATTAATATTTAAGTTTGGTTAATTATTAGATATGAAGTTAGGAATAAATATTATTAAGTTATTAAATTAAATTTTAATTTAATTTTAGTTAGAATTGCTAATAATAATAATAAAATCTTAATATTCATTAACCGTGATTAAAATGCAATTAAAAATAATGATCAATCTTCTTATAGAACATCTTATTTATTTGATTAATATTTTTTTAACTTTGGTTAATTATTAGATATGAAGTTAGGAATAAATATTATTAAGTTAATAAATTAAATTTTAATTTAATTGTAGTTACAATTGCTAATAATAAAATCTTAATATTTATTAACCGTGATTAAAATATAATTAAAATGTAATGATCAATATAGTACTAGATAAAAATGAAAAATTATCACAGTGAAAACAGCGCACTCCATTTGTTAACATTATAATATTATCCATCCTGTCTCTTCATCTTCGACACTTGAGATTTGTTTTCAAATATTTCTGTATATATTAACATGTTTAGTTCTCTGTAGGGTTTTAGCCGGTTTTTGAATTTTATATAGAAAATAAATTTTTGCTCGAATATTCTGTAATAACAAATATTTATATTATCCGCAAATTTAGTGCGATTTAATGCAGTATTTGACTAAATTTATTTATTGGTAAATTTTATGGATAAAAACGATATTATTTCAATTTTAATTAGTAGAACAAAAAATTATAGTTCATCTGGATTAAATAACTTTGAAAATAATTAATAGTTATTCAGGCATCATTTTCACATATAAGAATGAAAATATTTTTATGATAGTGAAAGGAAAGTTTGTGAATGACCAGACATAATACATATTTAAATAAAAAACATTTATTAAATTAGAAAAAATTAAAAAAAAATAGATACATGTTGATACATACTTGTTAATATCAATTTTAGTTTTAAAAACAAATCAGCTAAACCCCGAGTATTTTCTATTCCAAGCAATTTTAATTAATTAATTTTAAAAATTCTAATTATTTTTTTGTTTAATAAAATATGATTTTAAAAAACTGAGAACGTCTATCGATTTGTTACTTAGGCGTGTCCTTTGTTTACTCACAAAATTTCCCGAAAAAAAGAAAATACTCTCTTACTTGCGACTGAACTAGGCTTAATTGTTTTCAAAGCCTGATATGATTAGTTTTTTGTTCTTTTATTTGTGGCTTCTGGGGCTAATAACTCTTTTTTTAAGTTTGAGTAGAAGAACTTACTTCTTCAAGAAGAAGACACTCTGATTTAAATTAATATATACACTATTATAAAAATACTATAATAATACATTATATGAAAGATAACAGAAAACCTTTCTGGGAGCCATAGCAGACTGTATAATTCCAAATGTTATCGAACCGATGATTTTAAGAATTAAAACACTTGCATCTATCTTTTACATTTGTCTATTTTTGTCATTATAGTGAAAACCGACTTTTTCTACTGAAAAACCGGTTTTCGAATTCCATAATTTTCGTCAAAATACCGGTTTTTGAAAACCGACAAACCCTAGTACTGTGTCAAGCTTTGTAAGAGATAGTTGGGGTTTTTTGTTTTTCAAAAAATATAATATTAAATAATGTGTTAGTATATAATTTCTTATATAATTTTAGTTAATATAATATTTTTTACTAACTGTTTTCAAATTACACTGAAGATGAGGCATACCACAGTCTCGAAACGTCTGTAATTTTTAAATAAAGTGTGTGTTAGAAATCTGAGTGTTGTATTGTTTATATTTAACATTTAATTGTTTATCTATGTTTATAAGTAACGAAATTATAAATAACGAGTGCATACATACTCCTGATAAAATAATGCTAAATAACTCTTGATAAAATAATTATAAATAACTTGTGATAAAATAATGATAAATAACGTAAGCACTCGTTCCATACTCGTTTATTATTTTGAAGTAAAACTTTTTTAGGCGCGACTAGGGCGTAAATCCATATAAATGCAACGGAACTAACGCTACGCCAGAACTGTACGTCATTCGCTTTCGATGAAATCATTTCAATGCGGGTCGATTGTGATTAGTCGTCGTGTATGTGAATAGAGATCTGCCGTTGTATGCGTACCGGCATCAACGTTGTATGCGTACCGATATCAAAAAGGAAATCGGCATAGATAAATAAACATTTTAAAGTTACATCGTAGTACAAATCTTGATTTAATGAAAAATGCCTGAATTAAAAGAATATTTTACACTGTTCCTTAAAAATAATAAAACAAATTAAACATTTGTGCCGTGTACTAAAAGTAAGTTTATTGATTAGAAATTATTTCTATATTATTCGTAGTTTCTATAAATCTTTGAAGTTATTAAAATGGAAAATATTTTTTAGGCAAGACATATATTACAACTATTCAAAGAATGAGATTATATTATATTATTCGTAGTTTCTATAAATCTTTGAAGTTATTAAAATGGAAAATATTTTTTAGGCAAGCCAGCGAAAAAGTAAAAAAAAAATACAAGTAGGCAAAGAAGGTATGTTAATTTTAATTACATGAAGTTCTTCAAATACAATTACATGATAAGTGAAGTTGCGAAAACAATATTTGTTTAGGCGTTGTTTAACATAATTCACTGTGTGAACGAATATTTAATTAGTATAGAATTTATTAATCAGCAATTACTTCATTTCTCCAATGAAGGTTCATTTCCAAATGGTAATTACAATGACAAACCGATCATCATATTAGAAGTATGACTTTAATTACATTATTGTTTTTATTATTATACATATTTTAATGCTATTATAAATATATAATTTATATTAACTTCCCGTAGGGTAAGTTATTGTAATGGGCCGAAAATCGGAATTGAAAATTTTTACATTTCTCGACGTTTTGAAGGTTTCTGAACATTTTGGCATACTTCAGAAAAAATGGATGTGTGTGTGTGTGTGTGTGTGTATGCATGTATGGATACAAATTTTCGCCCACGTTTTCGGGCGTACGGATCAACCGATTTGAATGGTTTAAAAAACATTCGATTCCTATTAATAAGGAGAAGAGCTGATTAGTTTTTGGCAAAGGCAGGTCCAGCAGTTACGGAGATAAGGAGCAAAGAGTGCAGAAAATAGAAATCGAGTTTTTGAGAGAACGGAGCATCCGATTTGAATGATCTAAAAAACATTCAATTAGTAATGATTGGGAAAAGGGGTTATTAGTTTTTTGCAAAGGCAGGCCCAGTCATTTCGGAGATACAGAGCTAAATGTACAAAAAATGGCAGTTTTTGAGAGAACTAAGCGTGCGATTCAATTGATTCAAAAAACTTTCTGCTTGTCTTAACAAAATAATTGATTTTGGCAAAAAAAAATTTTGTACCTTTTTTTTTTTTTTTTTTTTTTTAATTTTTTGTATATCGAAAATAATTCAGATTTTATTTTTAATTCTGACTATAGTTCTAATATACTTTAAACAAAAAATTTCAACTCTGCAATGCAGTTTATATAATTCTTATAAATATTAGACAATGTTACAATATTTATAATAATCTATTTGAAAACATTCAATATTCCTCGAACATTTCGTTACGGTACGGGAAGTTCCAGCAATTTGCCTTAAGGCACGATGCCACCCACCCCACTAGTTTATTATTTGCTTTGTACAGTAGCAAATAAGTTTTACTTCAATCGCGTGTGAACCTTACGTTTTTTTTATCTATGGTTATAAATGTTGCACAATGAAGTTGGTCGCTTGTTGACAGTTTGCATAGTTGGTCATCTAAATATGATCAAAATTGCATACTTTGCTTTGTTCGCAGCAATTGGCAGTTGTATGTCACACTCTCATTTGTAACTTCGAAAATCAAATTAAGTCGCTTACTGGTAATAAAATTTCGGCATTAATGAGATGTAAATAGCAATTTCTACCTTTATATTTACTAATGTCAATCCATCGCGAATAGTGTTTAGTGCATTTGTGTTTTCAATACTTATATAAATCCACACCATCTTTCCTGTACCTTGTTCTATTTGACAGAGCATTTGAATATGCTTAGCAAATTCAAATTGTAGCAAAACAATGCCAATTATAATGTTACAACATCAAAATTGGTTTTTAGGTGAATCAAGAACGAGAACAAAAACTTTAAGTAAAAGCTCATTTACTTTTATAATTATGTCTGATTCCGATGCAACAGACCTCAACCGATTCAAGGATCTATTCTTATCCAAGAAACATACAGATGTGACAATACATGTCAAAGGAGAGGTATTACACCATGATTCTATCACTTATAAATTTATGTAATAATGCTTCAATCATTTACAGAATAAAACAACTCATATAAAAAGCCACAAGGCTTTACTAGCTTTGTCGTCATTGGTCTTTCAAGATTTATTAATTACTAATCCTGGTTCAGAATTAACAATAGAAGAGCCGGACATCAAAAACTTCCAAATTTTAATCAAGTAGGTTTGTAACATTATGGTTTGCAGGTCACATTTCATTTCTGTCTTTAATCATTTGTTGCAGATTCATTTATACCCATGAAGTAGACTTCTCTAAATTAAAATCAAAAGACGTCATCATCATCATACAACTCGCAATAAAATACGAAGTACATGAGTTGGTTGAGTATTCTGTCGAAGCTGTATTTAAACAAAAACATTTAACTGAATTATGCTGTAAGAAATGTCTTGCTGATTATTTTAATTTTGCATTCAAAGAGAATATTGAAATTATGATAAAACCATGCTTAGAGGTGAGGAAATAATAATAACAAATTAATAAAACTTATGCTTTATTATTATTGTAATAAACAATTTTGCAGATGATTTCCCGAAACACAGCAAGTTTTTGCAAAGATGATGTCTTTTTGTCATTAAGTCCCGAAGCCCTGAAAACTATTGTGGAACAAGATGATTTAAATATATCAGAAATTGATTTGTATTTATCTGTTCTGAGTTGGGCAGAGCATAAGTATTTCGTAGATAATAATGAAGATAAGCCTGTGCTCACAAAAAAACATGACGTACCATTAAGTTTGCAAATGATGGAAAATAAGACATTTCATATTTTAAAAGTTGAACATTCAGATTCATTACAGCTGGAAGACGAAACCGAAAACATGTATTTTAAAGCCCTATCTGAATTAAATAGAGAAACTGAAGCTGACAATGAAAATAAACCTAAAGACTTTTGGATAATGATTAGAAGTATTTTGGACGAAGCAGATGTAATAAAAAATATTAGATTCTTGGCTTTTGATCCTACTGAGTTTGCTTTTATGTTTGCAGAGAGCAAAATATTAACTGTTGATGAGGTAAGTGTAAAAAATCAAAAGCTTTTATTAATGATATAGTTTTTGGTATAGGAAGTTCCAGCAATTTGCTTTAAGGCACGATGCCATGTACCACTAATATTATTTTAATTCCTGGCACATCTCAGCTATTTTTCGGCAATAATATTGTTATGTATCATTTTTCTCACTCATCATGATTACATTATATTCTAATATTGTCTAGGCTCATAAGAAAATTGAAATTAGATTTTTGAGAAATCTTACACTGAACTCCTAAACGATTATTGGGATTTTGATAAATCTTTTTGAAGTTTGTTAAAAAAAGTTTTTAGGATGTATGTGATTATAAAAATATAGTAGTATTATAGAAGTAAATGAAAAAAAAAACTGCAAAAAATGACATGTCATTGAAAATAGTTTGATAAGCGAGAAATGTCATCTATCAGAAATTTCATTTCACTTATGAGCCTAGAATGTAATCATAATTATGAATGAGAAAAATGATATATGACATTATTATTGCTGAAAAGCAGTTGAGATGTGCTAGAAATTAAAATACTAGTGGTGTATGGCATCGTGCTTTAAGGCAAATTGCTGGAACTTTCAGTACCAAAAATTAAGTTTAAAAAAAAAGATTAAATATGTTCTAAACTTTGAAAAAATTAGATTTTTGAGAAATTATAAATATTGAAAAAAAAACTTTTTTGGAAAAAAACTTTTGGAAAAAAAATTTTTTTAGTTTGAAATATTTTGGAAATTTTGAACTTTTTTTCAAAGCAATCGCACTGCTTTGCGTCTAACGTACAAACGATGTTACGAAACCCATAGAAATGTAAAAAAAAATTGATACACATTATCAAAATCCCCATAAAATATCTGATAATTTGATGTGCATATGTCCAATGATCATTTTTGACCTCAAAATGGCATTTTTTTTACTAAATCTCCGAAACCGCTAGACCTGCCTTTCCAAAAATTTAATCAGTTCATCTTGTCAATACAAGTAAAATGTTTTCTAAATTATTTAAATCAGACGCTTCGTTATCTCAAAAACTGAAGTATCATTTTTGTCACTTCTTGCCTCGTATCTCCGAAACGGCTAGACCTGCCTTTGTCAAAAACTAATCAGCACGTTTCCTTATCAGTAAGAATCGAATGTTTTCTTAATTACCCAAATCGGTTGAGTCGTGTTCGCGAAATCGTCGACGAAAATTTGTATCCGCACACTCACTTTCGCACACATACACACATCAATTTCTTCTAAGGCATGCGAAAACGTTCAGAACCATCTAAAACGTAAGGATATATACAAAAAATCATTTTTGATTTTTTTGCGATTACTATAACTTACCCTACAGGAAGTTAATAAGATACAGTAAATGTTGGCAGATGAAATTATATAATTCAGTTAGACATATCAATTTCTTAAACTTATGCATGTCGTATTTTGCCTTACTTTACTAAATTATTCCACAATATAAAAAATAAATTTACTTATTCAAAAAATTATTTAGAAGTTTTATTGTGCCAAAAATTATTTTGCTTGGCATTGGATATGAAATATTAAGTTAGTTGATCGTAGATTGAATAGTGCACATATGAACGGGATTTGGCAAATTAATTCACTGAAAATATGAAATTAAGTAATAGTATATATTAAATTATTACTAAGAAAAATGTAAATTAGATAATATAATTACTAAAAACCAGTTAAAATATGGTACCAGATTACACAATTTGTGTGTATTGGCAACATCATTGGAGAAATTATTTTGAGTGAAAAAATCCAAGTAATATTGTACTTTCACCGCGGATACTATATATTATTTTTTTCTGAATTTATTATATCGTTTAAAAGACTTCAATTTCTAGTATAGTGTGAGAATTGAGACTCATCTTTTTATTTAAAGCAGTTCTACATTTAACATCACTTATATTGGTGTATATGCATTTTAGTGTGAAGAGTAATTTAAAAACCAATAATTATCATTTTTAGTTAACCGGTAAATATTTGTATAGGGTATTAAAAAATTGTAGATGTGGGTCTGTTGGATCATCTAGTATAAATTATATATTTCAAATATAATTTCTCTTTAGCTTTCAGATATTTTCTTGAATCACAATTCAACATCTCTACAACCACTTTCATCAGGGTTGAGCAATAACAGAACACCTCGCCAAGCTCAAAATAATAATCCCAAACTTTGTGTTCATGCAATTGTTATGTTCGATTTTGTGTCGACCCACAAATTCTTTGAAACTCAATTGCCATTTCCATATCCAGTGGTAGAAACATTTCGTATTGTATCTGAACAACCAATAATGCTAATGGCCATATTTCTAAAAGGGAAAGAAAGATCAAGCACAAGTAAAAATAAGTATGATGACTGTTTACATGTTGATTTTTACAAGAAAACACCAGATTTAAAGGACCGTCAGTTATTTGCAACAGCACACTTTCATGGAAGGCGTAATTATGAAGAGGCTTTGACAATGACAATCGAATATGATTTTTGTGCAAGTGTTAATCCTCTTTTGCATCGTGGTAGTGAAATTGAAATTGAAATAATTGGTTTGAGTGTAGGTGCTTATGTTTGTGGGTTAACAAGGTCATTGTTAAGTGATGCGAATCCTTTTATTGTCCCTAAAGAAGAAATTCAGAAACAATTGACTGTCGGATTTGGGTTCTGCTTCAACATGGAAAAATTGAATAAATAGATACAAGAAGAGGTTGAATGTTGTTTTTTCCTATGTATACTACCTAATTGTAAGTATAGCATACAAATGTTTTTCAAATGCTTCTGAACTTTTATGTAATAAAATATTTGTGTTAAAATATTTCAATGCTATAGCAATAGATATGAGTGAATTTGCTGTAACATATCTAATAAAAGTATATCCCTGTATATATGTTAAGACTTTATAATTGTTTATTTATTGAAAAAAAACAAGCTTGTAATAAAATTTATGGCCGCACAACAGACCAATGTTATGGCAAGGCTATGTTATCAAAAACTTTCCATACTAAATATTGACAAAAGTATGCGGTAGCTGTGCAGTCAGGCGCATTTCTCAGGTTGTCAGGTAGAAAACATAATTTAGAAACCGTACAAATGTGAAAAAAACGATCTTAGATAACAGGGTCTTTCTGACTCAGCTTCATAACATACGAGTGACGTTGCAGTTTATGTGCGAAACGCCTGAATTCACAGCAAATGCATGACATTTTGACAATATTCAGTATGATTATTGTAGCAAAATGTATGCAAGTGGGAGCGTAACATGGCCTTCCATAACATTGGTCTGTTATGCTGCAAAATCGGTCCATTAGATAGAAATCTAACCTAGAAAACGCACAAATGTCAAAATAACGATCTTAGACTACAGGGTCTTTCTGGCCCAGCTTCATAACATACGAGTGACGTTGCAGTTTATGTGTAAAACGCCTTAATGCACAGCAAATACATGACATTTTGACAATATTCAGTATGATTATTGTAGGATAATGTATGCAAGTTGGAGCGTAACATGACCCTAGACAATATACTAATACATGAACATGACCTTACCATAACATCGGTCTGTTATGCTGCAAAATCCGGTCCATTAGATAGATACCTAACCTAGAAAACGCACAAATATCGAAAAAACGATCTTAGACTATAGGATCTTTCTGGCCCAGCTTTATAACATACGAGTAACGTTGCAGTTTATGTGTAAAACGCCTGAATGCACAGCAAATACATGACATTTTGACAGTATTTAGTATCATTTACAGGCATATTGTGAGCAAGTTGGAGCGTAACATGACCTTGCCATAACATTTTTCTGATATGGTGCTGAATCGGCCCATTAGGTTGCAAACCTAACCTAAACAACAGCGTCTTTCTGACCCAGCTTCATAACATACGAGTGGCATTGCAGTTTATGTGTGAAGCGCCTGAATGCACAGCAAACGCATGACATTTTGACAGTATTCTGTATGATTCAGTTAGCATAATGTATGGAAGTTGGAGTGTAACATTGTCTTGTCATAACATTTTTCTGTTATGTGGCAGAATCGGTCCGTTAATAGTTATAACAAGTTAAAGACTATATTATTAACTTCCCGAAGGAGAAGAAAAAATCCGATTCGCTAATTTTATGTTTTCTCGACTGTTCAAGCCATTCTGAATCAAATGAAACCAAAATTGGAAAAAGTATGTGTGTGTACGTGTGTGTGCGTGTATGTGAACAGATATTTTGCCGTAAATCGATGTTTTCTCAAAAACGACCGGACCGAATTCAAGAATTTAAAAGCCATTCGATGTATCGCGATGAAGACTAGCGTTTATCAATTTTGCGCGACGATCGGCCTAGCCGTTTCTCTGTAAATAGCAAAATTGTGAAAAAAATTTCGTCCACGTTTCAGCCCGCAATTCTGAATCGATTTTGAAAATTCAAAAACCGTTCGAAAAATATTGGTTAGGAATCGACCTGATTAGTTTTTGGTAAAGATCGGCCGGGCAGTTTTCTTGTAATAAAGTGTTAAAAAAAATTTCGACGATTTTCATGAATATTTTTTTTTGATAGATATCATAGTCTTCTTGATCATACTAAAATATTACGGTCTTACGACAAGTCGTTTAATTTTAAAAATTCTTCAAAGTTTGCAAAAATTAGTATCGTTTTTTGGCATTTGTCAAAATTAGACTTTTCATCAAAGTTTGTTCAAAAACGCCTGAACCGATTTCAGAAATTTAAAAGCCATTTGATGTATCTTAATGAGGCCATTGTGTGTCAGTTTTGTGCGATGATCTGCCAAGCCGTTTCTTTGTAATTTGAAAAAAAAGTTTTAAACTTTTCGTCCATATTTAAGCTCATGCTACCGAATCGATTCTGAAAAATGAGAAACTGTTCGGAAGACATTAGTTGGGAATGATACTGATTAGTTTTAGATGAAAATCTACCGAGCGGTTTTCTTGTAATTAACTGTTGAAAAAAAATTTCAGCCGATTTTTATGGAACTTTTTTTGATAAGACCATGATATAAATGAGTTGTTTTTTGGACGTTTGTTAAAATTGATATTAGACTATTTGCTTGGTACAACGACAGAGTGATCGTTTATTTTCAATGATGTGTTATAAATCCACTCGAAATACTTTTATTCACTCATAAATTAATTTATACTTCATTGATTAAGTCGATTATTTACACATATCGAGAAGTTCAAGCAACTTGCCTCAAGGCAAAATACCAATACCAACTAGTTTGTGGGTTTGTTCAACAATAAACATACATTTCATTATTGTTACTTTTTATGTATACAATTCTATAAATTATATTTATCTTCATGCAGACATCTATTTATTATTTTTATATTAAACTATAAACTAGTACTGTTAATGTTAAGAGCTATAGATAGGTAAAGACCTTGACAAGAGCCTGAAATAATATCTATTATTATTGATTACGGCTTGCTTATGAATAAATAAATAAATAAATAAATAAATAAACATAAAGATGTTAAGAGCTTTAGGGGGCGTCCACTAATCACGTGATGTTTTTAGGGGGAGGGGGTGGTTAACAAAAATCACGAAATATCACGTGGGGGTGAATATCACTTCGTATCACCAAGGGGGTGGTCCAAAATTCCTTAAAAAATCGATCACGTGATTAATGGACGCCACCTTAGGTACATCTTTTCTTTGAGTACGTAATATAACATTTCGACTTTCACTGTTTCATCAATTTTTATATTTTCTAGGTCTTTAATAAAAAGAGGATCTGGCCTAGTGGCACAGGATATTGAATATAGAGTTATTAATTCATTAATTTGAAAAATAACATCTATTTTTTTGGAGGCTTACTGAACTGTAAAAAGCATTCAATTCTCATTGATAGGGGATCGCGATTAGTTTTCTGCAAAGGCAGGTCCAGCCGTTTTAGAGATACGGAGCAATAAATAGGTAAATTTACATTTGTTTATGTATGGGTAAATCTCAGTTCTTATAGGTTTATACTTGTTTCTCTATGTGGGTAAGGTACACATGATTATTTACATGTATCAGGAAGATTTTGTATATTGTCTTGAGGAAATATGCAATTTACAACTAGTTTCTTTTCGTTTTCAAAGAAATTTTGTCTTACAAGGTAACCATCAGGTAAACATAAATAAATAATAATATAAAACAATATAAAATAAAAACTTCAAGGCTTACAGTTTGCTGGATGATATTTTTATTATAAAAAAATGAAAAACATAAAAATATATTGCAGTGCACACTTTTTAAAGTGTAAAAGCACACTTTAAAAATGCTTTTGTTAGCAACTTTCCTGAATCCTTGTATTTCTTTCTACAACTAAAGCTAACTAACTAAACCAACGCGTGTTTCATGGAATGTTTTTTAAATTTTTGAGATCGGGTGTGTCCATTTTAAAAAAAAAACGTCGCATGAATGTTAAATTTTGTTTAACACAGACATACGGGTCCCTAATTTTGGTCTCAAAACGCCGACAAAATATAAAATTATCAAATCGGATTTTGTGGCAAAAAAGAGATAAGTTTCTGTTTATTAACTTTGCGTGGAGTAAGTTGTTGTAATCGTCCAAAAATCGAAATTGAAAATTTTTGAATTTTTTCACGTTTTGAGGGTTTCTGAACATTTTGGCATACCTCAGAAAAAATGGACGCGTGTGTGTGTTAATGTGTGGAGACAATTTTTTGTCCACGTTTTCGGACGCACGGATCAACCGATTTGAATGATTAAAAAAGCTTTCGATTTCTATTAATAGGGAGATGTGCTGATACGAAACAAAGAATGCAGAAATCGAGTTTTTGGGAGAACGGAGCATCCGATTTGAATGATCTAAAAAACATTCAATTCGTAATGACGGGTAGAAGTGGTGATTAGTTTTTGGCAAAGGCAGTCCAGTCGTTTTGGAGATACCGAGTTAAATGTGCAAATAAATGCAGTTTTTGAGATAACTGAACATCCAATTTGAATGATTCATACAAGTTTCTGCTTGTGTTAACAAAACAATTAGTTTTGATTTTTTTTTCTATATTTCAAAATCAATTTTTTTTTCAAAAAAATTTGTTTTTGTATATCGAATAGTTCGGATTTTAATTTGAATTCTAGCTAAAGGTCTAAAGCTCTCTTATATACTTTGAATGAATAATTTTAACTTTGCAACTCAGTTTATATAATTCTTACAAATATTCGACAATGTCCTTTATTTTAAATCTGATTGATTAAGTTTTGTTTATTTACTTTTCTGTAAATATATTTTAGTACGGTACGGGAAGTTTCAGTAATTTGCTAAACGCACGATGCCGTACAGCGTACACCCACATATACCTATAGGTAAATAAGCTTACACCACTAGTTTATCTTTTATCCAGGCGGTATTGAGTCCGACATACCCAGACAAAAGACCAGTTTGGAATGCATTGGCATAAATGCATTTCCTTCGCTATACAAAAAAACATATATATATAGTATATCTATGGATCGTAAAAAGTAGAGTCTATGGACTGAAATTACTTTTTGAAAAAATTCGTGTGTGATCATCTTTATATAAAGTTTGTGTCTCTCTGCGCCCTCATTTGAATATGTCAACGTGACAGTTGTGACATTTTACATTGCGTCAAATTTATTTGTAAAAATAAAATTGAGCAATGCCACGCATTAAACTTCGATCAACTTTATAATATTTATGTAACTAAATTAATTAATTATTAGAAAATACAAAAAACAAGCAATGGTGACGTAGTTATTATAATTAAATTAGAAAGATATAACAAAGGCTAGTGTGTGATTGGTTTCGTGTATTGGATTTGTTGAAATTAAATTATTTCTATTAAAATGACGGGGACTACACCAGGAGAGACTGTTACCGAAGGCCACACAGTGTATTCAAAAGTTGCAAGTGCTCTATTTTACGGTTTTGCATCTTTTATGATCACTGTAGTCAATAAAACGATTCTAACCTCTCATCATTTTCCATCGTTCCAAGTTTTAGGACTAGGACAGATGATGGCTACGATTATTTTATTGTTCTGCGCCAAGAATTTGTCAATAGTCAAGTTCCCTGATTTTGAAAAGTCCACGTTCAGGAAGATCTTCCCATTACCTTTTATTTATCTAGGTAACATGGCCTTCGGTCTTGGAGGCACACAGTTTCTGAGCTTGCCCATGTTTACGGCTTTAAGAAGATTCTCAATACTTTTCACAATGATTTTGGAGCTTAAGATCTTGAAGATATATCCTAATAAAGGTGTGCAGATCAGTGTGTATGCTATGGTCTTCGGAGCCCTGTTAGCAGCCAGTAGTGACTTATCATTCAGCTACATCGGTTATTCGTACGTTATGCTGAATAATATATTCACTGCTGCCAATGGAGTGTATATGAAGAAGAAGTTAGATGCTAAAGACTTAGGAAAGTATGGCTTAATGTTTTATAATGCTTTATTCATGCTTGGACCGTCCGTAGCCTTAGCATATTGCACTGGAGATATCGATAAGTCTTTGCAATATGAACATTGGGACGATATGTTTTTCTTAGTACAATTTTTATTATCCTGCGTTATGGGTTTTGTTTTAACCTACAGCACTATTTTATGTACTCATTACAACAGTGCGTTGACTACGACAATTATTGGCTGTTTGAAAAACATTTGTGTCACTTATTTGGGTATGATAATAGGTGGTGACTATGTTTTTTCGTTTGTGAACTTTCTAGGAATCAATGTGAGTGTTCTTGGGAGTCTTTTATATACTTATGTTACATTTAGAAGAAAAGAACCTGTTGCAAAACAACAAGCAAAGATTGAATCAGTTTGAGAGGAAATTTTTGTACAGATCTGTAATATTTTTTACCAAAACAAGTTTTTGAAAATTTAAACATATTGTCTGTGAGTATTTAGGATTTTACTAAAACAAAAACGAGAATGTCTATGAAATATAAAATATATAATAATGATAAATTGAATCGGCAACCTATATTTATTAATAAATTCGTTTATCTATATAATTTTTGTGGACATTCTCGTCAGCATGAAAAAATAGCGAACTGAACTCTATTAACACTTGTAAATAATAAAACATGCAAACATTTTGAGAAAAAACTCAATTTGTTTGCAAATTGGCCAAAAACTTGAGAAATTTGCTAAATTATAAAATAATTATGCATTTAGATAGATTATTATATAATTCACTCCTACCACTCGGCTGTCCCTCTGAGAGGACTACGTAACTGGGAGTTTGTGTGCCTTTTCTGAGGTACTCGGAAGTTTTTTTTACACAATGACTTAGTTTGTACTGACTAGATCAGGGATGAGCAACACGCGGCTCGCGGGCTTTTTAAGGCATTTTGAATATCTTTCTGCGGCCAGCCAAGTAGAATTTTATTTATTTCATCAACTTTCATCCATCAATCAATTTTTTATAATGTATTAATTTGTTGTTGCAGTAATTTATGAAATATTTTTTTTTTTCATTTAGTATTTTTATATTTAATGTTTATTTGTATATATCAACGGCGCCGCCGCCGCTCAGCGACAGTATTGTTAGTGTTTGTATTTTTGTTCAGTTTACATAATATGATATGAAGAAATGATTTTGTTATTGCATATATATAATAATTTAAACTTTATCGATTTTTGACATTATAAATGGACACGTGAGGAACTCTTTTTTCAATATTCATAGGACATATTATTGTTATATGTTTATGTTAAAAATTATTATTAAGTACAGCCTGCTATTTAATTTAAAAAATTCAATAAGACCCGTGAGTTATAAAGGTTGCTCATTCTTAGAGAATTTATTCAGTGATAAGACAGTAATATTCTCTTTACAAAATTTGTTATTAGTTATTTTCATAGTATTTTTTTTACTCTTTTTATTATTAATCTTTTGTTCTACAGTAAAATGACCAAGCTTAAAATGAAACTTTTATCAAAAAAGACAGAGACCATAGACCTTACACTACATGGACTGCTAGTCGAGCGCAAAATAAGTGTCAAAAGATTGAAGGGGACTGTGACGTCACTGAATGAACGGGCGTTGCCGACAATCGTGGAAGACTCCCGATTGATTAAATGTTATATGTCATGTGCTTAACCTAAAATTAAACGTCTATGCATAGACCTTATAACATTTTCTTATCAATGCCTTATAATTAGGCTTGCACCGAATATTCGGTTACTATTCGGTATTCGGCATATTCGGCACCTTTTTTGATATCGGCCGAATAGTAACCGACTATTCGGCCGAATACCGAATAGTTAAAATCAAAGAAACCGCCGCCGCCGCCCAGCGAAAATATTGTGTGTGTTTCATATTTTATATATATATAATAAAGAGTTTGCGATGGATCTGCATATTTGGAAGTCTATAATTTACATAATATGATATGAAGAAATGAAATACAATCGTTATTGTATTTTGTATATTTAATAATTGACTATTGTGATTATAAATAAACACGTTAAGAACTCTTTTTTCAATATTCAAAGGACACGTTATTGTTATATGTTTATGTTATTTGTCAAAAATCATTCAACGATTACAAGCCCGTGTTATGTCTAAATTCAATAAAGTCATTCATTATATTCAATCTAAGCATTTCTAAATAAAGAGATATCATAAGCTTTTTATCGCAAAACATGCGAACAATATTTTTGGTCCTTATTTTCCAAATAAGAAAGAGTAACTAGTCGTTGCAAGCCTGGGCATAAAAATTCAATATACATGTAGTACGTTAGTAATATAACAACTGCAAATAGTAATTACTTTACGAACGAGTTTAGGCGAATATTCGGTATTGGGTTTCTGAAGCATGCCGAATATTCGATATTCGGCATTTTGCCGAATATACTATTCATTGCAAGCCTACTTATAATATATAAACCGATTTTAACAGGTGAATTCGATTTTATGTACATTTATTTCACAGAGGAAATATTAATAATATATTTTCTTACAAAATTATCAGTCCACAATTCCCAATATATTATTGAAACAATATTATCACAAATAATATTTGAATCAAATTAACTATTATGAAAAATATTATTATATATTATTTATATCATCTCTTATAAAATTATCAGTTTACACAATCGCAATTATTATTACATTATTAAAATAAAACACATGACATATGACATTTAATCAATCTGGAGTGTTCCACGATTGTCGGCAACGCTCGTTCACTAAGTGACGACACAGTCTCCTTCTACCTATTGATACCTTATAAAATGAAAAACATATGGGGACTAGCAGTCCATGTAGTGTAAGGTCGATGACAGAGATACATAAAAACGATCTGTTACAACTTTCTGTAAAATGTTAAAAAAACTGTCACTGTGCTAATTAATTATAACGACATTGGTTTCAACCCTTATGAAAATTGCTATAAACTTTAACATTCTGCCGAAAATAAATTTAGATATTATTGTAAATGTATGTTCTTCATAGTCCACAAATTCATTTAAAACTAATTGCCTAACATACACCATAATATCAAGTTTACAGAAGGCACGTTTTTGTCAGAATGCGGCACCGAGTTCCTAGTAAATTATTTTTGAATCAGTGCCGAGTGGTGAGGACTAATCTTACAAGAAAAACTTTGAATTTACTCGTCTGTGATGGGGATAGAGTTAATAATAAAAATTATAGTGTTTTCTGTCATTGTGTTGTAATGATCTAGTGGTTAAGTGATCGGTCCATAGACAGTATAATACATGAAGTATAAGTTTTTTATAATGTGTTAATTTGTTGTTGCAGTATTTTTTTTTAATTTAGTATTTTATTATAATTATGTATTATAATGTTTATTATGGCGCCGCCGCCGCTCAGCGATAGTATTGTTGGTGCTTGTATTTGGAAGTGTTCAGAGTACATAATATGATATGAAGAAATGATTACGTTATTATATATATTATATATATATATATATATATATATATATATATATATAATAATTTAATCTTTATCGACTTTTGACATTATAAATGGACACGTGAAGAACTCTTTTTTCAATATTCAAAGGACATGTTATTGTTATATATTTATGTTAAGACTCATTCAACTGTTACAAGCATGTGCTTACAAGCTTGGCTATTTTAGTTTTCTGGCCTGGATAGCATGCTAGATTTTATCGCGTTAGATTTTATGACAGTTTTTCAAGCCGTTCAAATCATACTTGCTTGCTCTGAGCCAGATTTGTATTAGCTTGCTAGACTTTTAAATGTGATGAACCACATGCCAAAATACTGCTATTCTATTGGTTCGAGCGAACGAATTCATCCACAAAAATAGCGTTCAAAGTCCAAATCACACGAAGCTTGTTTCGTTGATTTTTTGGTCTGCTGGCGAGTTAGAATCTGGTTATGGAAAAGTTAGAAGTGCGCTATTTTTGAAGATGAATTTGTTGGTTTGAACCAATAGGGAGGCAGTATTTGGTCATGTAGTTTATAATATTTAATAAACTAGCAAGCTGAAATAAATCTTACTCAAAAATCTAAACAACTCACATAAAAATTAAGCATGCTGTGAGCCAGCCCAGAAAACAAATGTCGTGCGATTCGAGTTTTATTCATAGGTCTATAATCCATCCACAAAAATAGCGCAAGTTCTAATATCAAAATCTCGCTTGCTAGAAACAAATGGAGATTGATACGATGTCATTTTGCCAACTTGATAACCAGCATGCCATCTTACTCACCAAACAAAGCAAGTGCTGTGTGAACGGGCCTTAAGGTCTATGGATCGGTCTCCTCTCCTAATTTCAATATATTTTATGCTAGTAATTGTTTTTTACAATCATGCTAGTGTTTAAACAGTTGGTTAAAACAGTGTTTAAACTCGGTATAATTAATTTTTAAATATAATAAAATTAGAAGCCCATCGCCCTAACCACTAGATCATCCCAACCATAGATAAAAGAAGCATAAATAGATCACAAACACCGCTGCTTTTTTATTACCTCAAATTTTATATCGTTTCCACACTCCATAGGGGCGCCACTAACTGTAGCACGTAAATTTACCCATAGGTTTAATTCCAGATAAGATTTATGTAAATATACTAGATGACCCGACAGACGTTGTCCTGTACCCACGTCTACAATTCAAAAGTTCCAAATTTTTTAATATATGCAATTTTGGACTTATTACGTTATTTTTTAAACTAAATTATATAATTTCATCTTTCAAAAATTTACTGTTGACTCAAAATACATTATTTTAATTTCTGGCACATCTCAACTGCTTTTCGGCAATAATAATGTAGACATTACATTTTTCGTGTATATTATACTCTAATATTATCTAGGCTCATAATTTCAGTTAAATTCAAATTTCAAAAGAATTGATATTTCTAGCAGATTACAGTTCAAATGTTTTCAATGTCAAACAATGATAAGTGTTTTTTGTAATTTTTGCCATTTATTTGGCTAACTCTAAAAAAGAATTATCAAAATCCGAATAACCGTTTAGGAGAAGTATCAAATCATACACCAGTACAGAAGAATTTTATATATAAGATAATATAGAAAATATAAACCTAAGTAATTTGAAAACAAGTTATACGCGTATACAATACATTTTTAAGCATTTGTATTATTGTAACAAAATCAGTTCTTTAAAAAGAGTCACCACTCTTTATGCACAGTAGACCTCTCTATTGAGTGCGGAAAATACTAAAACAGGGTAAGCACATTTGTTATGTGTTATACATAACGACTGAAAACACTATAATTTTCTAATCAAAACACTTCCCATAGGCCTATAATAATTTAAAATGGAATTCTGTCTCACTATCGAGTCTATCACTAAGTTTCATCAACATCCCAGATGAGTAAATTTGTGTGGAGTTTTCTTGTAAAAAATATATAAATATATAAAATATTTAAAGCTATTATTTGTATTATAGTACAAACAGGGCCATACATAGTTCCCTTTCTTTTTTTTTCAAAATAATTTTAAAAATTGTTATAAATTATAACAATTGTAAAGCCAAACTATTTGTATATAATTCTTATCGTTGTTAGTCCAGTTATTATGGTAAGTTCACCTCGGAATTCGAGATACCCAGCTGTAAGTCTGTAAATACTTGTATATTGACACCCTAAAGTTGTCACAAAACCTACATATGGTAGGGTGTCAATACAATATGTAGTTACATATAGTAGGGTGTCAATACCATATGTAGGTTTTGAGACAACTTTAGGGTGTCAATATTCAAGTATTTACAGACACACAGCTGGGTATCTTGAATTCCGAGATTCTTACCGAATTTAAGCTTAAATGGCTGGACTATGTAGTTTATTCCATTTTAAGTATAATTGGCATTATAAATTTCGATTTGTATTATTCTTACCAAATTTAAACTTTAAGTTATAGATGTAATTTTAGATTTGTTAATTTGAAATGTTGTGATTATTTTAAAATCCTGCATAAAAACCAAATATAGGTGTAATTTGTGTTAGGCGCCATAATTTTATTGTGATTTTAAATAATCGATTAACTATAGATATTCCTAATTATATATACATATATATTAGAGCGGATCGATTTGTATGGGTCAAAAAATGTCGCTTAGGCACATATGATTTTCGGATACTACAGACCAAACTAGGCACTCTAAATGGGTCAAAACGGTGTTTTTCGAATTTGACCCCAATCTTTGGGTCAATGCCCGGAACATCTGAATTCATTTTAGAGGTATTACAAAATTAGTGGGGGTCGGTCATACATTTGGACGCGATTGGGGCACTCTAAATGGGTCAAAACGGTGTTTTTCGAAATTTGACCCCAATCTTTGGGTCAATGCCCGGGACATCTGAATTCATTTTAGAGGTATGGTTTCTTCAGCAAAGTATCTTATTTTGATTTCTAGTATCATAAAATCGTATGTGCCTAAGCGTCTATTTTTGACCCATACAAATCGACCCGCTCTAATATATTATTATATTATGTTCTTTAAGTAGTTTATTGTTACATTTTCCTGATTTTAATATATTCATACTCTATATGTTTACCTGAATAAAAAATGTTATCTCGAATTCTTCTCGCTATCGTTTAATTTCATTTATCCATTTCCTTGATATTATTAACTTCCCGATGTTTGTTTTTATCAAAATATCCGATTCGCTCATTTTATTTTTTCTTCAAATTCTTCAAGCCATTCTGAATCGAATGAGACCAAATTTGGAAAAAGTATGTGTATATTTTGTAAGCTGAAACGTGCACATTTTGGCTAATTACAAAAAAACCGCTCGGCCGATCGTCGCACAAAACTGACAATCGAGATACATCGAATGGCTTTTAAATGCTTGAAATCGGTTCAGGCGTTTCTGAAAAAACGTCGATGAAGTGTCTAATTTTGAAAAACGCCAAAAAACGTCACTAATTTTAGCAACTTTCGACGAGTTTTCAAAATTAAACGACTTGTTGCAGAGTCATAATATTTCAGTATGATCTAGAAGACCATGATATCTGGCGTCAAAAATCGCCGAAAAAAATAATTTTCAACAGTTAATTACAAGAACTTGTGCCAGCGAATCTTTACCAAAAACTTAATCGGGTCGGTTCTCAACCAATACCTTTCGAACAGTTTTTGAGTTTTCAAAATCGATTCAGAATTGCGAGCTAAAACGTAGACGTTTTTTTCAGTTTTTTGCTATTTACGAGGAAACGGCTTGGCTGATCGTCGCGCAAAATTGTTATGCGCTAGTCCTCGTCGAGATACATCGAATGGCTTTTAAATTTGTGAAATAGGTGCAGTCGTTTTTGAGAAAACGTCGATTTACGGCAAAAAATCTCTTGATGCACACGCACACACACATACATACACACACAATTATAACATGGAGTATAACAAGTTAAAAATTAGACCATTATAGATCCTCCCCCCACGAAGTAATGCCTAACAGTGGTTTCCGTGGGGACCAGAGGCAAGGACAAAATGGAGGTTGGGCAATGGACAAAAAAAAACACACACACAAACTTTTTCCAAATTTGGTCTCATTCGATTCAGAATGGCTTGAAACGTCGAGGAAACATAAAACTAGCTAATCGGATTTTTTTATGAAAACATAAACTTCTCCTTCGGTAAGTTAATAAGACAAAATATAAATTATGTACAACCAATTTCTAAAATAATAATAAACTAAAAATGCATGTGTAAAAAAACGCGCCGTAGAATCATTACGAAGTATAGATAGGACTAAATTAGAGCAACGTGTTTCGTTTCAAATCCGCCAGAGGACAGTTTGCTCGTTACCTTTTTTTTATTTATTTTAATAACTTTTTACAACTGTCCCGACACGGACAACAAGTTTGCAAAATACAAATCTTCCTGTCATTAATTATAAAAAAGGCTCGTTATTACCTATTGAAAATCTACTCTTATTTATTTATAAATAAGAAAAATTATACTTATTTATTTATCTATGGCCAAAATCTACCACGTGTTTGCAAAATTATATAGTCCATGATTCTTCCCCATTTTTCATGTTGTCACACCTTATTTTACGCCTGTATGGGGATGAAACAGAAACTTCAGAGTGCTTTTGGATTTTTGGAGTTTGCATTGAAACAAGAAGTAGAAGAAGTAAGTAAATAAAACAAACTAATAACATACATAAAATATTCAATTAATACATTGAATTCAACATTTGTGTACAAGATATAACGATATCTCAAAATGTTTGAAGAAACAAATTCAAACGCAACAATTAAAATGGAACCAGTCGAACATCCGCACGGAGAAGAGGAATTTGATGGTTATGATGATATGCAGGAAAATGATGAGGTATATCTACAGAGATTTATAAAATCTGAAATAATAATTGAGGAAGAGATGGAACAAGAAACGTTTGATGATGCATCAAATTCAGATGAAGAAACCTGTTTGGATATGGACACAATATATCTACAAAGATTCCTAAAATCTGAGGTAACCATAGATGAAGATATAAAACAGGATGTAATCCATAATCAAGACACTTTTGTAAACGACACAAATTCAGATAAAGATTATTGTATCCAAAAGGGTGTTATATATTTACAGCAATTTTCAGAATTTGAAATGAAATTTAATGAAAAAATGTTGCAAGAAAGTTGTGATGATCGAGACGATGATACTAGTATAAATGACACTGGTACAGATTCAGATGATATGCAAAATAATGTAATATATCTAGACCAATTTTTAGAATTTGAAATAAAAATGAATGAAAAAATACAGCAAGAAGCTACTTATGATCTAGATGCTGATGAAATGAGTTTCGATCTGGAATTTAATTCGATCAGTCATGTAGCGGATGATATAAGTGAATGCAACCAATTTTTAGGAAGAGTTTTATAAAAATGTAGAACTACATGCAATTTCAAACAATCTAATAAGTGTGAGACATGCAACAAAACTTTTTATAAGACATCAAAGCCATTATAAGACTTAATCCATAATCAAGACACTTTTGCAAATAACACAAATTCAGATAAAGAATGGTGGAATAAATGAATAAAAAAATACAGCAAGATATATATAATCTAGATACTGATGAAATGAGTTTTAATCAGGAACTTCATATAGCGGATGATATAAGCGAATGCAACCAATTTTTAGGAAGAGTTTTATAAAAACGTAAAACTATCTTCTGTAATGTAAATGTTCTGTAATTTGACTAACCTCATAAATGTGAGACATGCAACAAAACTTCTCATAAGAAAGATTCACTCAAAAGGCATCAAATGATCCATTGTGGGGGTAATTTTAAATTTACACCTTTTAAATGTGAGACTTGTGATAAAGCATTCAAGATAAATCGGACAAATTCATACTGGAAACCTACTTTATGAAATATGCAATAAAATATTCAGGAACTATGGCCCTGTTAATTCAACATGAAATGATGATATGGATTCATACAAGAAAACATCCTCGTGGATGTTGATTATGCAATAATCATTTGCATATTTAATCAGCTGATTGTATAGCCTAGGCTATTTAAGATAGTTTAAGTTATCATCATAATTAAAGTCATTATAAGATGTAATCCATAATCAAGACACTTTTGTAAATGACACAAATTCAGGTAAAGAATATTGTAAGCAAGATGAGGTTATATATTTAGATCAATTTTCAGAATTTAGAGATGAAATTTAAGGAAAAAATATTACTTGATTATTTGATAAAATAGTGATGAACTATGGCTGTTTTAATTCAAGATGAAATGATGAAATCGATTTATATGAAAAAACATCCGTTTAGATCATTTGCATATATGATCAGCTGATTGTATAGCCTAGGTCATTTAATATATATAGTTCAAGTCATCATCATCATCAAAGCCATCATAAGATGTAATCCATAATCAAGACATTTTTCTAAATGATACAAATTCTAAAATAGTAATATGCATATACAATCAGATTTATTATTTATTAAATAATAAATTATAAATCATATTTATTACATGTGCAACACGTAATAAAGCATTCAAAATCAAACAAGATTTAAAAATTCATGAAAACATTCATAACAGAAAGAGCCCTTGTGAATATACACTATGTAATAAACTATTTATACAATGAAGTCAGTTAAAATCACATTTATTAATACACACCAGAGAATGTTTTCGTGAATGTGCAATGTGCAATAAAATATTTACAGCAAAAATTACAATAATCGAACTTACATTAATCCATAGTAGGATCAACTTCATCAATGTGTGATATGCAACAAAACAATTGCACGATTGATTGTATAATTTGGAAAACCACATGCCTATTTGTACCTCGTGAATATAAAATTTGCAATAAGACACTCTCAAGAATTAAGTAATCTAAAAAAGGACATGAAAATTGGAGGACAGGAATATTGGAGATCGACCTCATCAATGTTTGATATGCAACAAAACTTTTGCACGATTACATAATTTGGACAATCATATGCCTATTTATCCCCATGAATGCAAAATGTGCAATAAGACATTGTCAAGAATTAAGCAATCTAAAAATGACATGAAAATTTATACTAGAAATATAAAATATGCAATGAGGCAGACATGATGAAAATAAACCAAGGTGTGAATGTAAAAGAAAGAGTCTGTTCGGTGATATTTTTATTTGGTGATAATTTATATCCATATATAATATTGATATAAATCCATGAGATAAATTTAGAATTGTTTAATTTGATGTTTAGGTAATTATTTATGTTTTTAACTATTTATTATATGTTGTATTTATTTAAAATAAATTTTTGTGTTTGTAAACAGTATTTTTTTTTTGATATTTTTTTAAGTTTGAATCTCAAAACTGTATAATATTGATATAAACTAGTGATGTATGGCATTGTGCCTTAAGGCAAAGGTAATGAAATGTTATAAGAATTTTAAATGTTTTCAAATATATTATTATAAATACTGTAACTTATTCCTATTTTATAGAGTAAAATATAAGAGCTTATGAATGACCGTTGTCATTCATATCATTTATACGTATGTTTACATGAAAAGTGAATAGACAGAACTTAATCAAGCGGATTTAGAATAGGATCCGAAAATCTTATCTCATATTTTTAAAAATTACATAAACTGAATTGTAAAGTTAAAATTAATTATTTGAAGTATATAAATAAGCTTTAGAATTTCAGCTAGAATTAAAATTAAAATCCGAATAATTTTTGATATTAAACAAAAAATTGCTTGGAAATTAAATGAAAAAAATTAAAAAAAAAATCTGTTTAAAAACATTTAAATCGGATGCTCAAAAACTACAATTTTTTGCACATATAGCTCTGTATCTCTGAAACGGCTGGACCTGTCTTTGCCTAAATCTAATCAGCAGCTCTGCCCGTGAATACGAATCAAATGTTTTTCTGAATCATTCAAATCGGTTGATCTGTGCTCTTGCAAACGTGGACGAAAAATAGTATCCATACACACATATGTTACACCCATTTTTCTAAGATATGCCAAAATGTTCAGAACATGTTGAAACGCGAAGATATGCAAATATGTTTCCTTTTCGATTTTTAGGCGATTACTATAATTCACCCTAAGTTATTGTAGTATTTGATTAGTTATTTATATTAAATTAATTCATTATTTATCTAGGTTTAAGGCAAGCTGCATATATTTTTCTAATGTTTTTAAGTTTGAAAACTAATTAAGATAATTACATTGTTAGTTCTACCTATTTCTAGTAAATTTATATAAATTATACACAATCTATTATGTCGAACATTTCCACGTATAATATACAGTAAAAAATTCATGCAACTTTAATAAAAAATGTCACCTACATCTAGTTAACTATCCGCAGGTTAAATTATAGTTATGGGCTAAAAATCGAAATTGAAAATTCTTGCATATCTTCACGTTTTAGAGGTTTCTGAACATTTTGGCACATCTCAAAAAATTGATGTATGTGTGGAAACAGTTTTTCGTCGACGATTTCGGGCGTACGGATTTCCTGATTTGAATGGTTAAAAATATTCGTTCCTCTTGATGAGAGACGTGCTGATTAGTTATCGACAAAAATGTAAGTTTTTTAAAAGAATGAATCAACCGATTTAAATGATCTAAAAAATATTCGATTTGTAATTAGGGGAGGAGAAGTGGTGATTTGATTTTAGCAGAGGCAGGTGCAGCCGTTTCGGAGATATTGAGCTAAACGTGCAAACAATGACTGTTTTTGAGAGAACTAAGCATGTTTTTGCTTGTGTTGACAAAACGATTGCCATAGGGAAATATTTGTTTCCTTTTTTTTTTGATTTTCAAAAAAAAAAATTTCTTGAATATTGAAAATAATTCTGATTTGCCTCAAGGCACGATTTAAATCATTCATTTTTATCTAAACCTATAAGCGACTGCTGTGTGTCAAGACCTATATACGACTTTGTGTGTCAACTCCCTAATAAGAAAATGAACTAACTTCATGTCGTTTGAGTGAAATGGATTTGTCATTGTCAAAATTGCATCAACAAACCGTTCACATCAAGAAATAAAGGTAAATAATTTTATTATCCATAATTTATTCACTGATTTAACAATATAATAATTTCTTAGATGATTAATCTAACCGAAGACTTAAATTTCGACGGCTACACTCTCCTTATAGCATGTGTATCCGTCGGTAACCTCTCACAAATGTCAGCCGACTTACTCATAAATTCTTTAAAAATGAAAAGACTAGGCACAATGTGGCACCCTGCATGTGCCCCCATATCAGGTGTCAACCCTTACGGCTACAATCATCAAACTGACACCACCAGCAACTACTTAACATCCCTAAACACAGCTTTGGAGATTTTCCATGATGCCAGTAAAAAGATTGCAATACTACAAATGAGATCATCTATAAACAATCTATTGAAGCAAGAATTTGTAGATAAATTAGTAGAATTTTTAAGCGGCAAGAACTTTACGAGGATTCTAATTCTCAGCAGCTGCTACAGTTGTAAATTGACACACTTGTGTGATGCTGTTTACAGAGGTACTTCGGCCATGCATTACACAGGTTGCAATGATGTGGATGATGTTCTGTCGAAGTCTCCAAACTGGATTAGATATGATAGTAATGATGATAATGGTAGTCTGATTAATAGCATACCAGGATGTGCAAAGGCACTTTATGAAAAATGTATGGAAAGGAGTTTGCCGGTTTTGTTAATTTTTCGGTATTGTACAGACGGGGATAATAAAAATGAAGCTTTTTTGACTACTAGTGTTTTAAACGAGCTTATTGATGTGTTAAACGAAGCAAATGGTGAATTAGACATTGTTGTACCAAAGTCTTGGAATTATCTTTATGGAAATATTCCACCTGATAATATATTCTAATTAACACGTTATTTTTTCACTGTTATTCATTACCCGTATTGAAAATTCTAGTTTTTTATCTACTTAATAAACAATGAAAAAGTTAAAAGTATTATTATTTTAAGTTCTTCAAGGCAACTGGATTTGTTAATTTAATCTTTTCTCATTTCAGTCATTCTAAATCATTTGACACTGCCATTGGAAAATGTATGTGAATAAGAATTTCAAAGTCATTTGGAGAAACTTGATAAGGACACACATAAAATTAGCAAATCAGATTTTCTAGACAAAACAAAGATTTTCTTCAGGAAGTGAATAAATAACATATAGTCCAGTCATTTAAGCTTAAATTAGGTAAGAATCTCGTAATTCAAGATACCCAGCTGTAAGTCTGTAAATTGTACTTGTATATTGACACCCTAAAGTTGTCTCAAAACCTACATATGTTGGGGTGTCAATACCATATGTAGGTTTTGAGACAACTTTAGGGTGTCAATATACAAGTATTTACAGACTTACAGTTGGGTATCTCGAATTCTGGGGTGAACTTACTATAATGACAGGACTAATATTTGATATATCGTATTCCTAAAAGATGTTTCCAAAATGTCTTCCAATTGGTTTTGATGTTTTTGGTTCTTTGTAAGGTAATTATTAATATTTTGCATTTTGGCATTAATTTCCACAATTTTGGTATTTATTATTCAAATATACACATATACATCACTCAATAGTCCTTTGGGTTATTTATGGGGGCTAAACATAGATCAAATGCGCTTTACTCTGTATGAGTGTTTTTAGCATATCATAGATGGTGCTTCAAATTCAGCTCAGAACACAGTTTCTCTAGTTATAGTAAAACTTACTTTAAATGTTCAAGTACCAATTTTATATATTGAAATGTATCTTTTTGAATGAAAAAAAAAAAAATTTGTTTTATTTATTAACTTCCCGAAGGAGAAGTTTATGTTTTCATCAAAAAATCTTATTTGCTAATTTTATGTTTTCTCGACGTTTCAAGCCATTCTGAATCGAATGAGACCAAATTTGGAAAAAGTATGTGCGTGTGAACAGATTTTTTGCCGTAAATCGACATTTTCTCAAAAACGACTGGACGGTTTCAAAAATTTAAAAGCCATTCGAGTTATCTCAATAAGGACTAGCGTCTATCAACTTTGCGCGACGATCAGCCAAGCTGTTTCTGTAAATAGCAGAAAAGTGAAACATTTTTCGTCCACGTTTTAGCCCGCAATTTTGAATCGATTTTAAAAATCCAAAAACCGTTTGAAAGATATTGGTTGGGAATCGTGTTGATGAGTTTTTGGCAGAGATCGGCCGAGCCGTTTTCTTGTGATAAAGTGTTAAAAACAATTTTTACGACGATTTTTATGATTTTTTTTTACTGTAGATACTATAGTCTTATAGATCATACTAAAATATTACGGCCCTACGACAAGTAACTTTCATCGACGTTTGCTTAAAAACGCTTGAACCGATTTCAAAAATTTAAAAGCCAATCGATGTATTTCGATGTGGATTATCTTTTCTCAGTTTTGTGCGACGATCGGCTGAGCCGTTTCTTTGCAAATAGCAGAAAAGTGAAAAAAATAATTTAAAATGAAAATTATTTATTTAAAGTATATAAGTGAGCTTTAAAACTTTAGCCAGAATTAAAATTGAAATCTGAATTATTTTTGATAAAAAAATTGAAATATTTTTTTTTTAAAGCAATTGTTTCGTCAACACAAGTAGAAAGTTTTTTGAATCATTGAAATCGGATGCTAATTCTCTCAAAAACCGCTATTTTTGTACATTTAGCTCTATCTTCGAAATGGATGGACCTGCCTTTGCCAAAAACTAATAACCACTTCTCCCAATCATTACAAATTTAATGTTTTTAGATCATTCAAATCGGATGCTCCGTTCTTTCAAAAACTCGATTTCTATTTTCTGCACTTTTGCTCTTTATCTCCGCAACGGCTGGACCTGCCTTTGCTAAAAATTAATCAGCACACCTTCCTATCAAGAGTAATCGAATGTTTTTTGAACCATTTAAATCGGTTGATCCGTGCGCCCGCAAAAGGTGGACGAAACAATGCGGACATATAAAATACACACATGCATTTGTTCTGAGGAATGCCAAAATGTTCAGAAACCTTCAAAACGTGGAGAAATTCAAAAGTTTTCATTTTCGATTTTCGACCCATTACTATAACTTACCCTACGGGAAGTTAATAATAAGCTACGATTTTAGGGCCTACAAGCACGTGTACAGTTAATTTAAATGTCTTTGAGAAAATTCTATTCGAAATCGCAATGTTTAGATTTAATTGAAAGCGATAACTTTATTTTTGAAATAAACAGTTGAAAATTTTATCTAAATATCTAAATTTCCATTACGATTGATTAAGTCAAATCTTACACATTTTGGGAACTTCATGCAACTCATCTTAAGGCTAAATGCCACTTTCAACTAGTTGATTTTTGGACGAATATTTAACTTACCCTCCGAGAAGTTAATAAATAAATAAATAAAATTATAGAATTGGAGAAAAGTGTGGGTGTGAGTTTCCTTCTAGCCTTAATCGATTTTTCATCAATGTCATTTGTGAAAAAAACCGTTTAAAATACAAAAAAAAAGAAAAGAGAATCCATTATCGAAAACTCCCCTATGTTTCTTACCCACAAAATTCTAAGGGTGTGTTCACGCATGCGCAAACGCTTGCGGAACAGAATTCATGAATGGCGATGAATAATTTGACATAAATAAATAAGGAAACATAATATAAATTGAAAATTAATATATAAAATATATATTTTTTGAGGTTTATCATTTTATGATTATAGTTTGCTATACCGATTTATTAAAAGTGTCAAAGTAGTGTTTTTTGTGACGGACTTTTTTTGTAAAAGTGTTTCAAAATGGATATTTATACTAGAAGGTATGAACTAATGTTTACTAGTTTATTGATAAATATTAAAGTGTTTAGTAATTTTTAAGATTTTTAAATTAAATATTATAGTTATTTTTTATTAAATTTTATAGTCTGCTATATTTAAATAAATAATAACAATGAATGCTACAATATCTCGGAAATTATATATTTCTTATACAATATAAATATTACATGGGTGTATGATTTGGTACTTCTCCTAAACGGTTATTTGGATTTTGATATTTCTTTTTAGAGTATGTCAAAGGAAATTTTTAAGATTTAATGAACGATAAAACTATAGTAATATTGAAGAAGTAAACGGCAAAAATTACAAAAAACCATTTATTATTATTTGACATTGAAAACATTTGAACCGTCATCTGCTAGAAATGTCGATTCACTTAAAATTTTAATTTAGGTGATATTATGAGCCTAGATAATATTAGAATATAATATACAAGAAAAATGTAATGTCTACATCTACATACTTGTTTATCTATGGTCTACATTATTATTGCCGAAAAACAGCTGAGATGTGCCAGAAATTAAAATAATATAAGATACAGTCGACAAAATATGTTGGCAGATGAAATTATATAAATCAGTTAATAAATAACACAATAAGTCCAAATTTTGCATATACATTATTTTTTTAAACTTATGTATGTCGCTTTTTGGTTTACTTCACTAAATTATTTAACAATACAAAAAAATATTTCTATTTATTAAAAATATGATTTAGAATTTTGTTTCATGTATCAAAAATGTTTAGCATTGCATATGGGAATATTTAGCAAGTTGATCTTAGATTGAAGATAGTACTCATATGAGCTAGATTTTACAAACTAATTCACCTAAGTTTTAAACTATATTATTATTATATATACTATACTAATATTAAACTATTAGTAAGAAAAATGAACTTCAAAAATTATAATTGCGAAAATGCAACTGATATATCGAACGAGATTATAAATATTATAGACTAAATTATGGAAGCAATTATTTTGGATGCTAAATTCAAGTGTGATATTGCTTTTTTTACCGCAGATACTATATTATTTTTTTTTTGAGTTTTTTTTATACTGCTTATGCTAAGACTATTAATGACTCTCAAAGACAGAACAATAAATAGGACATTAAAAAGTATAGATTAGGACATTAAAAAAATTAGAACTTCTGATTTGTAGACAGATTAGGTATAGGACAACGTCTGTCGGGTCATCTAGATATTTATATAAATCTTATTTAGAATTGAACCTACGGGTAAATTTACGTGCTACGGTTTGTGGCGACCTCTATGATATGCTGGAGTAAATAAAACTGAGGTAATATCAAAACGGCTGGGTTTGCGATCTATTTATACTTGTTTATCTATGAAAGTAGTTTAATTCGATTATAAAATAACTGTATAAATAACAGTAATGGTACTTTTCAATGATGCTTAATTATCAGGAAATTTTGAATAGTGTTTTGAAATATTTTGAATAGTGTTTTGAAATACATTTTTTTTTGTTCCCCATTAATTAATTTTTTAAACATTAATTTTTTCCCCTTTTATCGACAAAAAAAAATTTCCGCCTGTCCTAAGTTATTTTTAACTACCCGTAGGGTAAGTTATAGTAATCGCAAAAAAATCGAAAATCAAAATTTTTATATATCTTTACGTTTTAGAGGTTTCTGAATATTTTGGCATACCTTAGAAAAAATGGGTGTGTATGCGTGTGTGTGTTCGTGTGTATATGTGTTCGTAAACAAATTTTCGTCGACGATTTCGGGAACACGGATGAAGCGATTTGAATAATTCAAAAAACATTTGATTCGTATTGATAAGGAGACGTCCTGATTAGTTTTTGGCAAAGGCAGGTCTAGCCGTTCCGAAGATATGGGGCAAAAGGTGCCAAAAGCGGTAACTCAGATTTTAAGAGAACGGAGCGTCCGATTTGAATAATTCAAAAAACATTTTACTTGTATTAACAAGATGAAAAACTGATCAAATTTTCATGAAGGCAGGTCTAGCGGTTTCCAAGATCTAGTGAAAAAAGTAAAAAAAATGCCATCTGGCGGTCAAGTATGATCATTAGACATATGCACATCAAATTATCAGATATTTTATAGACATTTTAACAATAAGTATAAATTTTGGTTACATTCCTATGGGTTCTGTACCAATGTTTACCCGTTAGACGCCGACGCGGCGCTTACGCGCTTCGATATTTCGCCTCTATGCAGTTAAAGCAGTACAATTGCTTTGAAAAAAAAGTTCAGAATTTTCAAAATATTCAAAATACACTTTTCTTCAAAAAGTCTTTTTTTTTAAAAAAAAAAAAAAATTTTTGTCAAAAATTTATAGTTTCTCAAAAATCTAATTTTTCAGAGTAATTTTTTTCAAAAATGTTAATCGTTTAAAAAAATAATAATTTTTGGTACGGGAAGTTCCAGCAATTTGCTTTAAGGCACGATGCCATGCGCCCCACTAGTTTAACAATTATTTTAACAAAAGTATGACAAAAGTTTATAATTTTTTTTTTTGACATTGAAACAATATCGATATTATTTTTTTTCTTCTTGTGGCAACACTATTGATGTGTCTTAATTGATTAAAAATGTCACATCTGTCAAAAGTTATTTTAAAATCAAGAAATAATGTCAAATCTGTTGTATTTTAAGAAAAATATTTGTTTAAACAATATAATATTAGAAGGAACATGTTTAATTATAAGGTAAAACATTATATTTAGATATTTTTTAATATATTAACCTCAAAAATTTTATTGATTATTGATTTTGCACAACAAGGTTTCTAAATTGCTTGGATTTATTTTTTGGAGGAAAATTTTATGTTTTTGCTAGAAAATCCGAATGGTAATTTTTGGTTTTCTTAAGGTTTTAAGTCATTCTGGATCGTTTGGCACCAAAATTGAAAAAAATACTTGAGTTGGTTTGTTTTTCACCAAGATCAGCCAAGCTGGTTCTTTATTATTTGCAGAAAGCATTTTAGCCAAAAATCCTGAATCTAATTTCATAAACTGCAACTTGCCTTTAAGCTTACCTAGCTTTTAATCAATTTATCAAACGTTTTAAGTCATTCTGGATAGTGTGACACCAAAATTGAAAATAACTCGAGTTGATTTGTTTTTCACCACGATCAGCCAAGGTGGTTCTTTTTATTGCAGAATGCATTTTAGCCAAAAATCTTGAATCTAATTAAAAAAATTGCAACTTGCTTTAAAGGGTAACAAGCTTTTAATACATTCATCAAACATTTTATGTCATTCTGGGTAGTTTGACAACAAAATTGAAAAAATAACTCGAGTTGATTAGTTTCTCAACACAATCAGCCAAGCTGGTTCTTTATTATTTGCAGAATGCATTTTAGCCAAAAATCCTGAATCTAATTTAAAACTTGCAACTTGCCTTAAAGCACATAGCTTTTATTTAATTTATCAAACGTTTTAAGACATTCTGGGTCAAGTGACACCAAAATTGATAAAATAACTCGAGTTGATTAGTTTTTTCAGCACGATCAGCCATGCATCTATTATTTGCAGAATGCATGTTAGCCAAAAATCTTGAATCTGGTTTAGAAAATTGCAATTTGCCTTAAAGCATACCTAGCTTTTAATTATTTTATCAAATTTATCAAATGTTCTAAGTCATTCTGGATTGTTTGACACCAAAATTGCAAAAATAGCTCGAGTTGATTTGTTTTTAGCTACCATCAGCCAAGCTGGTTCTTTTTTTATTATTTTAGCCAAAAATCCTGAATCTAATTTTAAAAATGGTCTACCTTTTAATTAATTTATAAAATATTATAATGGTATTTCTTTTTTCTAGGTAGGACAACAAATTGTTTTATTTTGAGTGATTTTTTAATTTGCACAAGTTTTATGAAGAATTTGAAAAAAAAATTCTGAAGAGTGAAATAAAATTGTAGCCATAAGTTTTACGAAGAATTTTATAGACAATTTCTAGAGAATGAAAGAAAATTGTAACCATACGACCTTGAATCTTTATGTAATATTTTGCTAATTGCTTTAAGTAACATGGCATAATTAATTTCATTTAAATAAAATCATAGCTTGAAAAGTTTTGGTAACTACATTACTAAACCGATGAAGTTTATCGTGTCTAATTCCATCTGCACTCTTTTAATGAACCAATTCTGATGTTCTTTCGAATCTTCTGAAAGTATATCTAGCTTCAACTATTGCACGAGTAATTTTCTTTATAGTTACTTTTCTTCATATAATTTTTGTATTTGAGAGAGGCTGTTATATCAAAGTCTGAACAAGAGCCTGATATTATATATAAGTTTAATTATTACAACTTGGTTCCGAGTAATTTAATAATTGTAAGGACAAATGTTTCTTGTCCCATAAAATGTTTCTTTTATGTTATCAGACATCTAAGTTTTATCTTACATATAAAATTCTTTTGTTCGGGTGTAAGTAAATCAAAATGCCACATTGCATCTGTTTAAAAGAATAATGTATATACAATTTTGAACTTATTGCATTATTTATTAAACTGAATTATACAATTTTATCTGCCAAACATATACTGTTGACTGTATTTTATATTATTTTAATTTCTGTCACATCTCTGCTGCTTTTCGGCAATAATAATGTAGGCATTACATTTTTCTTGTCTATTATATTCTAATATTATCTAGGCTCATAATGTCACCTAAATTCAAGTTTCAAGTAAATTGACATTTCTAGCAGTTCAAATGTTTTCAATGTCAAACAATGATAAGTGGTTTTTTGTAATTTTTGCCATTTATTTCTACAATATTACTATAGTTTTATCGTTCATTGAATCTTAAAAATTTCTTTCGACAAACTCTAAAAGGAATCCGAATAACCATTTAGGAGAAGTATCAAATCATACACTCGTACAGGAGAATTTTATATATAAGATATAGTTCATCGATAATTCATATTTTTTACATTCCACCTAAGTACTTTTCTTCAATGGCTTTATGCAGAATATGTAGCTTGACACTTTCACGTATAGTACACAAAATTCAAACTGAGAATTTGGATAAATGAGTTTAAAAAAGCATTAATATAGTTATACAAGCTAAAGGTGACATTAGTCGATGCTTTCTAAATATCACATAAATATATTAGGTAACAATTTGGCTGTACGATACCAAATCTACTTCTAAAATCTAATTATCTAACTTACTCCAATGTTTATTTAGATGCACCAAAAATGTAAGGTTCACAAATTTCAAAGATAACAAACGAGCAATGTACAAAATACAATGAATAATTTAGTGTCTTGATTTTATGAAGCTTGATATTATGTTTTCGTTTATAGCATCTTCAAAAGATGAGGTCCTGTATATCCATTGATTAGCAGAATTCTCGAAAAGATGAAGCTTTTTTGAAAAAAAGAGCAGTTTCATTGACAAATAAAATATTTCATAGCTAAGAATACTTAGTTATAGCCAAAAATTGCTGTATTTGTAGGACATCACAAATAATTAGTAACAAAATAAAATTATTCAATGGAGGGGACGATGACACTGTATTTCTTGGAGTCAAAATTTATTTATTCAAAAATGTTATAAAACTGTTGTCTTTTAGTAATTGCCAATAAATTGTTATCGGCAAACTTAATGAATTATATTTATTTATTTCTATTAAAAGATTCCATTAATTATAATTTTCATGCAATCAATTCTTTAATTTTTTATCCTAGAAATTTATATTTATGTTGTTCAATATTTAGAACATGTCATTATTATTACTGATAATATATTATATATCTTATTTTTGGCATATGATTACGATATAGCCACAGTTTTATTCTGCATGCATTATATATAATTAACAGGTTACATTATCTTTGCAATATATATATATATATATATATATATATATATAATTTTTTATAATATCTTTTATTAATATTGTTTTTATTTTTCAGTAGTGCCAATAGAGCTATATCGAGTTGGTATTCCTGGGAATAAAAAGGTATGTAAATATATTTTCTTACTACCTAAATATATATATATATATATATATATATATATATATATTTATTTATATATTTATATAATATACTAGCTGACCTGACAGACTTCATGCTGTACGCATATGTCCATAATAAAAAATTATTTAACTTTGCAATATTCTATAACAAAATTTTTTGAATTGTTCATAAATAAATTTTTATAATTGTCCATAAATAAATTTAATCAAAACAACATTTTTTAAATTAACAATTTAACAATATTATATTACATCTGTCAAACTGAATTATATAATTTCATCTGCCAATCATATACTGTATCTAATATCATTTTAATTTTTGGCACATCTCAGCTGCTTTTCGTCAATAATAATGTAGACCAGGGGTCGGCAAGCTTTTAACTGTGGTGTGCCGAGCCACTCTACCAATATGATTCAGGGTGCCGCCTGAATTCTGAAATATATAACCAGGTTCTGTGGGAAAAGAATTATAACCAAATTTATCTTTTAAACATTTTTATTAACTAGTGGGGTGCATGGCATCGTGCCTTAATTCAAATTGCTAGAACTTCCCATACTGAAATTAAAATCATGGTACTGAACCCAAAAAAAAATTACACAAAATATGTACACAGTATTAAAATCTCTATAAAATATCTGATAATTTGATGTCCAATGGGTGTAAAAATACTACAATGTTTATAAAAATACTACAATGGGTGTAAAATTACTACAATGTTTGTAAAACAATACTACAACGGGTGTAAAAATACTACAATGGGTGTAAAATTACTACAATGTTTGCAAAAAATACTACAATGGGAGTAAAATTACTACAATGTTTGTAAACAATACTACAATGGGTGTAAAATTACTACAATGGGTGTAAAAATACTACAATGGGTGTAAAATTACTACAATGTTTGCAAAAATACTACAATGGGAGTAAAATTACTACAATGTTTGTAAACAATACTACAATGGGTGTAAAATTACTACAATGGGTGTAAAAATACTACAATGGGTGTAAAATTACTACAATGTTTGTAAAAATACTACAATGGGAGTAAAATTACTACAATGTTTGTAAACAATACTACAATGGGTGTAAAAATACTACAATGGGTGTAAAATTACTACAATGGGTGTAAAATTACTACAATGTTTGCAAAAATACTACAATGGGAGTAAAATTACTACAATGTTTGTAAACAATACTACAATGGGTGTAAAATTACTACAATGGGTGTAAAAATACTACAATGGGTGTAAAATTACTACAATGTTTGCAAAAATACTACAATGGGAGTAAAATTACTACAATGTTTGTAAACAATACTACAATGGGTGTAAAATTACTACAATGGGTGTAAAAATACTACAATGGGTGTAAAATTACTACAATGTTTGCAAAAATACTACAATGGGTGTAAAATTACTACAATGGGTGTAAAACTACTACAATGGGAGTAAAATTACTACAATGGGTGTAAAATTACTACAATGGGTGTAAAAATACTACAATGGGTGTAAAATTACTACAATGTTTGTAAAAATACTACAATATGGGAGTAAAATTACTACAATGTTTGTAAACAATACTACAATGGGTGTAAAATTACTACAATGGGTGTAAAAATACTACAATGGGTGTAAAATTACTACAATGGGTGTAAAACTACTACAATGGGAGTAAAATTACTACAATGGTGTAAATTACTACAATGGGTGTAAAAATACTACAATGGGTGTAAAATTACTACAATGTTTGTAAACAATACTACAATGGGTGTAAAATTACTACAATGGGTGTAAATTACTACAATGGGTGTAAAAATACTACAATGGTGTAAAATTACTACAATGTTTGCAAAAAAACTACAATGGAGTAAAATTACTACAATGTTTGTAAACAATACTACAATGGGTGTAAAATTACTACAATTTTTGTAAAAATACTACAATGGGTGTAAAATTACTACAATTTTTGTAAAAATACTACAATGGGTGTAAAATTACTACAATTTTTGTAAAAATACTACAATGGGTGTAAAATTACTACAATGTTTGTAAACAATACTACAATGGGTGTAAAAATACTACAATGGGTGTAAAATTGATATGTGGAACCAAAAGGTGAAAGGATAACGCATGCAATTTTCTTTAAACAATTAAATATTTCCGACAATGTCATCCAACAATTAATTTTCCATGGAGTCGTCTTCCTGATTTTTTCGTAATTCCTTAAATTTTGTTTTCCATAATTCTAAAGATATTAGTTCCATAATTTCCATTTCAAAATCATCAACATTCATCCACTCAAAATTGAAAAATCAAACGGTATTATTGATGGATCTATGAAATCTGGTTTTATGAGGAAGGAAATTTAGGCACATAAGCTTTAAAGTCTTTGCATCTGGAAAATTCATCTTTAAGTGCTTCAATGTAGATTGAATTACATTAGCGAGCTACATTAGATAAGTAATTATATTTCAACATTTTTTCTTATTTAAATCACTTCGTCTCGATATATTTGCGATTGCCCTGAATATTTTGTAGAGTGCCATGCAGAACGCCGTCGCGTGCCAAGCCTGGCACGCGTGCCGTAGGTTGCCGATGCCTGATGTAGACAATGCATTCTTCGTATATATTATATTCAAGCAAATTGCCTTTTCCGGCAGGTCAAACTAATATGTTGTTTTTTTTGCAATTTTTTTCATTTATTTCTAGGATATTACTATAGTTTGATGATTCATAACATGTTCAAAATTTCACTTAACAAACTCCAAAAAGATTTATCAAAATTCGAATAACCGTATAGGAGGAGTTTGAATTCAAACATCCATACAGAAGAATTTTCTATACAAGATATACTCGTATACATATAGATAAATTTTTCAAAAGCCAACACTTGAGGTTGATTTAGTTAGTCAAAGTTTATTGTGTTTATTAATTCGATTGGTTGATATTTGCTAAAAGTCCAAAATATCAAATAGAGCTTAAATATTAATACAGTTTCAATAAGTTTAATCCTAAATTATCATCAGTCTAAAAAGTGTAAATTAATGTAAAATGAATTTTATTTTTCAATTTGTCCTTAGTAATGATCTCTGTCAAGTCAAGTTGGGTAATCTATAAGGTGGCTTTTGTATTTTTGTGAATGAGTTTGTATTTCATCGTTGTGCTGTAAAATGAATTTTCAATCTGGCCCTAGTAGTGTTCTGGCAGAGTTCTTTTTCAAGTTAGTTTGGGTGATCTTCGAGACGGCTTTTGTACTTTTGTGAATGGATTCGTATTTCATCATTGTAATGTAAAATTAATTTCGTTTTTAATCTGGTCCTAGTAGTGTTCTGGCGGAGTTCTCTGTCAAGTTAGTTTGGGTGATCTTTTAGGCGGTTTTTGTATTTTTGTGAATGAGTTCTTATTTCTTTGTTGTATTGTAAAATGATATTTTTTTTAAAACTAGCTTTGGTAGTGTTTTGCCAGAGTTCTTTGTCAAGTTAGTTTAGGTGATCTTTGAGGCGGTTTTTGTATTTTTGTAAATGAGTTCGTATTTCATCATTGTAATGCGAAATGAATTTCATTTTCAATCTGGCATTAGCATTATTATGGTGGGGTTCTTTGTCAAGTGGGTTTGGATGATCTTCGAAGCGGCTTTTGTATTTTTGTGAATGAATCCGTATTTCATTGTTTAGTGTGCTGATAAATAAATGTTTCTCAACTTTCCTTGTCATGACACTAAGATTATAAATAATTACATTGTAAATATTGCATATTGAATCAGTTTTTTTGTTAATAAATTCCTTATTAATTATTTTTGCATATCTTTTCGTTTCAAAGGTTTCCGAACTTTTTGGCATAGTAAAAAATGAATGTGTAGATACAAAGTTTCATCGAAATTTTTGGGAACACGGCTCAATCGAATTGAATGATTCAAAAAAGATTCGATTCTTACTGATCGGGAGACATGCTGACTAGTTTTGGCAAAAGCAGGACCTACCGTTTCGAAGATTATTATTATATTTCATCTGTAAAACATCTAAACATCGTATTAGCTTTGAAAAAATTCAAAATTCAAAAGTTTCTGATCAAGTTTAAAAAAAAATTATCAAATGTTTTCAAACGTTTTCAAAATTTTCAAAAATGTTAAAAATAAAATTAAAATATTCAAAAAGTTTCAAAATTCTCAAAAGAAGCTCTTAAAAAATTTAAACTACATAGCGGGAAGTTCCAGCAATTTGCCATAAGGTTTGATGCATGCACCTCTAGTTTTTATATTTAATTTACTTATTGATTATTATTTCATATAAAATTTTTACATCATAAATAATATAAGGGACCCACAACTTAATTTAGAATATTTTTTTTCGCACATTTACATTGATTCTATCACAAGTTCTATCTCGTTTACTACGCTTCCTCGTTTAAGACGCGTTTTGGCCCGTTTTCTAGTAAATCGTCTTAACGGGGTTTTACGGTATTTAAATGGTGACTGTCCTTTTATCCAATTGATCGTTTATCTGCTATTTTGAGAAAGTCTTGGAGGTATCGATAAGGGGGTCCCTTTCCGAATGAATCAGGTATTAAATTCCTGAGACGTTACTCATTGTGAGAAGATGAAGACGACAGGGTTTGGGAGAAAGAAATTTTTCTTTGCTTTTTTTTAACTTCTTGAAAGATTAGTAAGCGTTTTCGACCTGCTAATTTTACGTTTAGTCGTTCTGAATCGTTTGACACGAACATTGGAACAAGTATAGGATTCGACAAATAACTTTTTTTTTAAAAATGCTATAAAAAAACTATTGAATTTTCTCTCAAGTTTTTGTTTGTTTTTGAAAGTACAATCTTTCTGGTTAATAATAGAAACTAGTGGAGCATGGCATTGTGCCTTAAGTCAAATTGCTGGAACTTCTAGTACCAAAATTAAAAAAAGATTCAAACTTTTTCTTAGAACTTTGGAAAAAATAGATTTATGAGAATTTTAAATTTTTTGAATAAAATGGTGTTTTTGAAAAAGTTGGCTTTTTTATTCTTCGAAATGTTTTGAAAATTTTGAAATTTTTTTTGCGATACCTTAGCCGCATATAAACGAAATATAGAAGCGCTTGAGCGCCGCGTCGCAGACTTAAGGATGAACATTGGTACGGAAACCCTAGAAATGTTAACAAATTTTATACTTATTTAAAATCTCTATAAAATATCTGATAATTTGATGTGCATATGTCTAATGATCATTTTTGACCGGCAAATGGCCTTCTTTTACTTTTTTCACTAGATCTCCGAAACCGGTAAATCTGCCTTCTCAAAAAATTTTTCAATTCTTCATTTTGTCAATGCAAATAAGATGTTTTTTGAATCATTCAAATCAGGCGCTCTGTTCTCTTTTGAACTACCAATTTTTGGCAAGTTTTGCATCGTATCTTCAAAACGGCTCGTTTTTTTTGCCAAAAATAGGAATCGAATATTTTTTGAATCATTCAAATCGGTTACTCCGTGTTCTCGAAATCATTGACGAAAAATTGTATCTATACACACACACTCACACGCACGTACACACATGCACACACACATACATGTACCATTTTTTTAAGGTATGCCAAAATGTTCAGAAACCTTCAAAACGTGAAGATTTTTTTGCGATTACTATAATTTAGACCATGGGAAGTGGTTGCCAAAAACGATCGTTAGATGGCTCTTTTTGAAAAACTTTTAGAACTAATTGAACTAGCTTTGGATCTCCAGGGGTCCATGACAATTATAAAAGGGTCCACGTCAGCGAAAAAAAAAATTGGGGTCTACGAAACCGATGGGGGTCCACTGTCTTATCGTGGCTGTTTAGATGGCGACCCAAACGGTTGTCCAATCTTTAAATGATTATTTTATTAATACATTTTCTGTAATACCAATAAATTTTTTACTGCAATTTTGGGTAAGGCTATTTTTACTCGGAAACATTCTGCTATATTTATTTCCAATTGAAAACCGATATCGCAACGGCTTGAGATCACGGTGCCCGAGGCTGGTTTCAAACCTCTGATACGAGTCTATGAGAAAATATTGATGTCTTTTGTTATTAATAGAAATGGATGGATGGAATGTCCTTTAATTGTTTATGATAAAATTTATGTGTTGTGATTCATATTTGGTTTTTGTTTAATTTTTAACCGGAGTTTTTGTGATAAATGGAAGGATGTGCGCATGCATTTTATCAGTTTGGTATTATTAATGCAATTTTAGATTAAAAATTATCAGAAAAATTATATATATATACATATGTCTACAATTCAAAAGTTCCAATTTTTTTAATATCATATCCTATACTTTTTAATATCCTATTTGATGTCCTGCCTTTGTGATTCATTTATGGTCTTATTATAAGCAGTATGAAAAATTCAACAAAAATTAATATAGTATCCAATGCCTAACAAATGAATTTTTGATAAATAAAACAAAATTTAAGCGTGTTTTCATATACATGAATTTAGGGGTCAATTTTCGAACAAAATATAAATGTTATGTTAAAATTGTTATTTGATATTTTTGTCTGTTCATACGATTATAGACCCGTAACATGAGTGTAATCTTCTGATGTGTCTTTGATGATAAAACATACGTGAACTCTAACCAAAAGTTATATATTACGACTTTTGTGCCTTTTGGAGGGTTAGTTTTTATGTGTAAAACGCCTGATGAACCTGCAATTTTTGATAATTGGCCTAAATGAATAAAATAAGGTCGTGGTACATGCCATCGTGCCTTAAGGCAAATTCCTGGAAGTTTCCGTACCGAAAATTAAGTTTTAAAAATGGTTACGAATATTTTGAAAACTTTGAAAATAATAAATGTTTGAGTATTTTGAAATTTTTGAAAAAAAATTTCTTTTTTGAAAATCTTGGAATTTTTTGTTTTAAATTTTGAACTTTTTTTTAGTTGCGTATAGACGAATTATCGAAGTACGGAACCCATAGAAATGTTACCAAAAATTGTACATACTATTAAAATATTTACAAAATATCTGATGATTCGATGTGCATATGTCTGATGATCATTTTTGATCACCAAATGGCACTTTTTTTTAACATCCCGTAGGGCAAGTTATAGTAATCGCAAAAAAGTCGAAAATGAAAATTTTTATATATCTTTACGTTTCAAAGGTTTCTAATATTTTGGCATACCTTAGAAAAAATGGATGTATGTGTGTGTGTGTGTGCGTATGCGGATACAAATTTCCGTCGAATTTAAATAATTAAGAAAACATTTGATTCGTATTGATAAGAAAATGTGCTGATTAGTTTTTGGCGAAGGCAGGTCTAGCCGTTCTGAAGATACGGGGCACAAAGTGCCGAAAATGGTAACTCAGTTTTTATGAGAACGGAGCGTCCGATTTGAATAACTCAAAAAACATTTTACTTGTATTAAAAATGAAAAAAAAAACCGAAAGCAAGTGTTTTGTAAACAAAAGCAGAAAGTTTTTTGAATCATTCAAATCGGATGCTTAGTTCTCTCGGACCGCGGACCGCCAAATGGCATTTTTTTTACTTTTTTCATTAGATCTCCGAAACCGCTAGACCTTCATGAAAATTTGATCAGTTCTTCATCTTGTTAACTTCCCGTAGGGTAAGTTATTGTAATAGGCCAAAAATCGAAATTGAAAATTTTTGCATTTCTCGACGTTTTGAAAGTTTCTGAACATTTTGGCATAACTCAGAAAAAATGGATGTATGTGTGTATGTGTGTGTGTGTGTATGTATGTATGGATACAATTTTTCGTTCACGTTTTCAATATTAAATTCAAATTAATTAAAAAATTTATATGATTTTAAAAAAAACAAATACTATTTAAGAATGCAATAAAAATAATCTTTTTAAAAGAGTGTTTTTATTCCAGTAATAAGAAATACTGACTATAAACTTTATATGTTATATTACCTCTTATAACTTTGGATCTATATGTTAATCTTATAAATTTGGATCTTTGGAGCTAAATGTGCAAAAACTTGCAGTTTTTAAGACAACTAAGCATCCGATTTGAATGATTCAAAAAACTTTCTGCTTGTTATAACAAAATAATTGCTTTTAGAAAAAAATTGTTACAATTTTTTTTTCAATTTTTTTTTGTATATCGTAAATAATTCAGAATTGTAATTTTGACTTGTTCTAATATACTTTATACCAATATTTTCAACTTTGCAATTCAGTTTATATAATTCTTATAAATATTAGACAATGTTACAATATTTATAATAATCTATTTGAAAACATTTAATATTCCTCGAACATTTTGTTACGGTACGGGAAGTTCCAGCAATTTGCCTTAAGGCACAATGCTACACACCACTAGTTTTAATATACTGTTTTGTATAAATATTTTTTTTTTTTAAATATTTTTATAAATAATAATATCAAAATTATATCAGAATGAAATTTAGTATAAAGGTAGATTTTGGTTGTAACAGCTAAATGATATAATTTCGAGTTGCATTTTTTGTCGACATAATCTTTTGACATTTTTGTTTATAAATGTACATATATGTATATACCTATATATATGTGTATATATATACATATATGTATATGTATATATGTATATGTATAAAACATATGTAACATTAGCTAGCTCAAGTATTTGAGTTCATAGTTGTCAAGAACAAGAAAACCAGTTCTCAACACATTCAAATGTTTATATATTTATTTATACATTTATATACATGTATGTATATATAAATTTGTATGTATAAATGTATATTTTATGTATATACATTTCCATTATGTTTGTTTGCAATGGTGGATGTGCATTCTTTAATGTGGTCGCTTCGAAAGAAAAAATATCGATAGTTGGCCAAATGGCGGTTCGCGGTCCATAACTTTATTGAAACTGGCGTTGCATGGCATCGTGCCCTAAGGCAAATTGCTGGAACTTTTCGTACCATAATTAAATTTTTTTAGAAGCTATAAAATATTGTGAGAATTAAAGAAAAACTAGTTCTGTATGGCATTGTGCCTTAAGGCAAATTGTTGGATCTTTCCGTACCAAAATTTATTTTTTTTAAATAAAAATTAAATTTTTAAGAAATTTTAAATTTTTGAAAAAATGAAATTTTGGGAAAAAAACTTTTTAAATATTTTGGAAATTTTGAACTTTTTTGAAGCAATCGCGCCAACCCATATAAATGTACACAATTTCAAAAAAATCAAAACACAAAAAATCATATAATAAAAAAAAATCTAATTTTCAGTCTTTTTTTTTTTTCAAAAAATTCTCAAAAATCTAATTTTTTCTAAGTTTTGCAAAGTTTTCTTTAATAATATAGTCTTCGGTACGGGAAGTTCCAGCAATTTGCTTTAAGGCAAGCTGTCATGCACCACTAGTTTATTAATTTATTTATTTACAATGAACTTTAAATAACAACTCTGTAAACAAATTCCTTTCTCTCCGACGTTGGTCACAACTGCATCTCACGGCTACCACTACACCGAAACGAAAACTCACCGTACAGCGCACACACACAACTTCAGACCGCTCGGCGAGTGTGTGTCCGTGCCTCCGCGTCAAGAATCGAGTTGTCTTGACTTGTTGCAAGAACGGGGCAGACATTTTAATCGGGAAGAAATATTTAGTTAATATTTAATATTATTAACAGACTGAAGTTAAATATATTATAGTTTAAGGTTATTTTGTTGGTGCTGTTTAAGTTCAAGTGGACAAAATGTGTGAATTTGTGCATTTGTGAAGTTCAGGAATGTGCGGCTTGGTTTAAAGTTAGTTTGTTTAAAGGTTGGCATTGCTGTCTCACTGTACAGTGAAATATATTACTTAATGTCTGAAGTTAGCTTATACGACAGGGTGTACAACATCACGAAGTATATAAATACTTATTTTTTGACTGGGGGTTGTTGGCTCACTTCACAATTTGAAATTTAAAACGGTTAGGTGTGATGTTAGTTATGCGCCAGGGTGTACAACCTTACGAAATATGTATAAAAAAACTTATTTGTTAGATACAAATTAGGGGGCGTCCATTAATCACGTGATCGATTTTTTAAGGATTTTTGGACGCCTTCTTTCCCCTTTGGTGATATGTGGTGATATTCTAAATTACTCTCCCTTCCCCCACCAAACATCACGTTTATTTTTAATTACGAGAAAGAAATGTAATTTTTTTTATTTTTTTTGGAAAATGTTTGGATTTTTTTAAAAAGCAATTAGGTCAAAAATAAATACACGTGATATCTCACAATATCCTTCTTTCCCCCACGTTATATATCGTGATTTTTTGTCAAGCGCGCCCCCCTCTCCCCAAAAACCTCACGTGATTAATGGACGCCCTTTTAGGTTGTATAAAATTAACTTAGCTATTATTTTTGTTGGTGTAATCTTTTACAATTTTAAATATTTTACTAAACAATTACATCTGAAGTAAGTTCTCCCTCTCGTGATATTTCGTGATTTTTTGTCAAACCCTCCTCTCCCCATAAACCTCACGTGATTAATGGACGCCTCTTTAAGTTGTACAAAATTAACTTAGTTATTATTTTTGTTGGTGTGATCCTTTACAATTTTTAATATTTCATTAAACATTTATGTCTGAAGTAAGTCCTCCCTCCCACGTGACATTTCATGATTTTTTTCAACCTTCCTCCCCCCACGTGACATTTGATAATTTTTTTCAATTTTCCTCCCCCCAAAAACCTCACGTGATTAATGAACGCCCCTTTAGGTTGTACAAAATCACCTTAGTTATTATTTTTGTTGGTGTAATCCTTTACAATTTTAAATATTTTACTAAACAATCACGTCTGAAGTTAGTTACATTTCAGAGTTTGTTGTCACGGTTAACGATTTAAACTATTTTACTAATCACACCTGAAGTTAGTTACACATCAGGGGGTACAACATTATGAAATATGCAGAAATAACTTATTTGTTATTATGTTAATTACATGTCGAGTTGTACAACGTTACAGTGTATTAAAAAACTGCTTATTTGTTATTTTTTATGTTGTTTCATTTTCAATTTTAAAGATTTTACTAGTTACATCTAAAGTTAGTTACACGTCAGGGTTTTGTTGTCTCACTTCACCATTTAAAATATACAAATCACATCTGAAGTTAGTTACACATCAGGGGGTACAACATTATGAAATATGTAAAAATAGCTTGTTTGTTATTAAGTTAGGCACATATCGAGTTGTACAACGTTACAGTTTATAGAAAAACTGCGTATTTATTTGTTCATGTTGTCAAATTCTCAATTTTAAATATTTTACTAGTTACATCTAAAGTTAGTTACATGTCAGGGTTTGTTGTCACGTTTCACGATTTAAAATATTTTACTAATCACATATGAAGTTAGTTACACGTCAGGGTGTACAGCATTACTAAATATATATAAATAACTTGTTTGTTATTAAGTTAGTTACATGTCGAGTTGTTCAACGTTAAAGTATATAGAAAAACTGCTTATTTATTATTTTTCTTGTTGTCTCAGTTTCAATTTTAAATATTTCACTAGTTAAACAAAGTTAGTTACATGTCAGGGTTTTGTTGACTCACTTTTCGATTTAAAATATTTTACTAATAACATCTGAAGTTAGTCACACATCAGGGGGTACAACATTACGAAATATGTAGAAATAACTTGTTTATTAGCTACAAGTAAGGTTGTACAAAATTAGCTTAATTATTATTTTTGTTGATGTTGTGATTCTTTACAATTTTAAATATTTTACTAAACAATTACGTCTGAAGTTAGCTACATGCCAGGATTTTGATGTCTCACTTCACGATTTAAAATATTTTACTAATCATGTCTGAAGTTAGTTACACATCAAGGTGTACAATATTATGAAATAAGCAGAAATAACTTGTTTGTTATTAAGTTATTATATAGAACCATCTTATTTATTATTTTCCTTGTTATCTATTTTTACAATTTGAAATATTTTACTAACTATAACTAATTACGTCTAAAATTATTTACACGACAAGGGGTAACTTATATCAGAAACAGATCATTTATTTTTTTACCGAATATTTAAAAATATCTTATGTATTATTAGACTTTTTTTTATTAAAAAAAAGCTAAATGAATAATTAATCATCTATGAATTTAGTCAGTTTAAACAACGTTATAAGCAAAATATTAAATTTACATTTTATTAATTCTGTTTTTTTCTTTTTTGTTTATTTTTATAACCAATTTTGTGATATAATTAAGTAACTTGTTTTTATTCTACAAAAATATTAATGACAAGTTATACGATTATTTTTCAAATTAAGCTTAAAAATATCTTAACATGTTTTTAAGATTTCTTCACTCATCAGGGTGAACAACATTGTAAGTTAGGTCGAGTCATTTATCTTACAAAGTAATTTTTTTCAATCTAAAAAAAGTTTTGAACTTGCATTAAAATATCTAGCAAATTTTTGCTTAAAAACCTCGAATTTGCTAAAAGAGTTTTTAAGGGCGCGTGATTATTAGTTAAATTATTAATTAAAATAAAATATGAAATTTCTTGAAAATGTTAGGAATTGTGTTATTATGATGGACGACAGAAATGTTTGAAAATGAATGAAAGAGCATGAAATTCACTTGAGTGATAATTAAAGTAAAATATGAAATTTCTTGAAAATATTAGAAATTGTGTTATTATGATGGGCGACAGCGTATGAAAATGAATGAAAGAGCATGAAATTCACTTGAGTGATAAAGAATTCATTTGAATGAATGATAAAAAACATCAACTTCAATGATAAAGAATTAATTTAAATTAATGGCAAAGAACATTAATGAAGATATATAAAAATTTGTAGGTATGTACTTACTATGCATGAAAATTTAGGAAAACGTACGAAAACATATTTAAAAGTGATTGATTATATGTGAAAATGAATGAGACTGAATAAAGTGTATGAAAAAGTATATCAAAATTTCGTAGTACATACATAGAATAACTTGTTTGATATTAAGTTAGTTACGGGTGGTCAGGTTGTGCAACTTCATAATATATATATAAATTTTTAAATATTTAATTAAATAATTATGTCTGAAATTTATAAAAATACTCCTGATGCATAAAAGGGTACCGTAAAGTTCGAAAGTGTATGAAAATGCATGAAAGTGTCTGAAAGTGCATCTCAAAAGTACAAATAAATTTCCTAGGACGTAGCTTGTTTGATATTGCGTTAGTTACGGGTGGTCAGGTTGTGCAACTTCATAAAATATATAGAAATTTTTAAATATTTAACTAAATAATTATGCCTGAAATTCATAAAAAATACTGCTGATGCATAAAAATGTATCGTAAAGTACGAAATTGTATGAAAATGCATGAAAGTTTTTGAAAGTGCATCTCAAAAGTACAAATAAAATTCCTAGGACGTAGCTTGTTTGATATTGCGTTAGTTACGGGTGGTCAGGTTGTGCAACTTCAGGAAATATATAGAATTTTTTGAATATTTAACTAAATAATTATGTCTGAAATTTATAAAAATACTGCTGATGCATAAAAGTATACCGTAAAGTACGAAAGTGTATGAAAATGCATGAAAGTGTCCGAAAGTGCATCTCGAAAGTACAAATAAATTTCCTAGTACATAGCTTGTTTGATATTACATTAGTTACGGGTGGTCAGGTTGTGCAACTTAATGAAAGATATAGAATTTTTTAAATATTTATAACTAAATAATTATGTTTGAAATTTATAAAAATACTGCTGATGCATAAAAGGGTATCGTAAAGTACGAACGTATATGAAAATGCATGAAAGTTTTTGAAAGTGCATCTCAAAAGTATAATTAAATTTCCTAGTACGTAGCTTGTTTGATATTACGTTAGTTACGGGTGGTCAGGTTGTGCAACTTCATAAAATATATAGAATTTTTTAAAAATTTAACTAAATAATTATGTCTGAAATTCATAAAAATACTGCTGATGCATAAAAGTGTATCGTAAAGTACGAAAGTGTATGAAAATGCATGAAAGTGTTTGAAAGTGCATCTCAAAAGTACAAATAAATTTCCTAGTACGTACCTTGTTTGATATTACGTTAGTTACGGGTGGTCAGGTTGTGGAACTTTATGAAATATATAATTTTTTTTAAATATTTAACTAAATAATTTTGTCAGAAATTCATAAAAATACTGCTGGTGCATAAAAGGGTATCGTAAAGTACGAAAGTGTATGAAAATGCATGAAAGTGTCTGAAAGTGCATCTCAAAAGTACATAAAAATTTCCGAGTACATAGTTTATTTGATATTACGTTAGATACGGGTGGTCAGGTTGTGCGACTTCATGAAAGATATAGAATTTTTTAAATATTTAACTAAATAATTATGTCTGAAATTTATAAAGATACTGCTGATGCATAAAAGGGTACCTTAAAGTACGAAAGTGTATGAAAATGTGTGAAAGTGCATTGAAGTGTCTGAACATGCACATTTACATAAATAAACAAAAAGGTATGAATTTGAATGAAACAACCAAATAAATACAAAAAAACCCAAATATTTTTTATCTGACAAATCTTCACTTACACGCCTAAGAAGTTTCACTTCAACAATTTTCTTTCACGCATACTAAACACGAAAACGACTTTTAATTATACTGATACGGAACCATCGTGGGAACACGGACCTCCTCTTCAATTTTCATATTTTCTTTTTTTTTGCCATTGTTGTGGAATGACGAAGACTTCCTGTCGCACAAGGGACGAAGCACCCGGGAGGGACCCCCTTATCATTTATTATTATTTTTATTCTTTTTTCGAGTTCGCTACAAGAATAATAAAACGCTGTAATTTTTTTTTAAACGGAATTTATGCTGATGTGGGAAGAATTTTAACAAAAGAATGAGAGTGTGTGTTTGTGAAAAGGTTGTATGCAAATTGTAAAATAGCAATTAAAAGTGTTTTTGTTTTAATTGAAAGTGGTAAATGATTGTGTTAAAGTAATAAATGTAAAACACGAGATGGTTAATTATGGTTTAACATGTTTTTTCTTGTTTTTAATGCTTTTGTTTGACTTGTAATAATTTTATTTGCTGAAGTAATTATACATAGGCCTCTAATAATTGCATAAGTTCATTTTTATTGATTATGTTGTTACTTCTTCAAGGAAAATTCATACGGCAAAATGCCACTTACAACAATTTTTTTTTACATTCTTCAGTAATCGTAGAAAAATTTCACAGGCCTCTAATAATTTCATAAGTTTATTTTCATTGATTTCTGATTCATTGGTTGATTAAAGAGAAGTTCACTCAATTTCCTTTAAGGCAAAATGCCACTTGCAAGTTTTTTTATTCTTAATAATTTAAAAAAAAAGTAAATATAGGATGTAAAAGTAGTTTTTCTTATGCCTGTAGTAATTTCATAAGTTTATTCTAGAATTTTAATAGTTTATTCTCACAGGCCTCTAATGCCTAACGTTTTGATTAACATAAGTACTTGAAAATGGCCATTTATTTACATAAATTAATTAAAATTTTCGATAATAAAATCATTAATGAAGATAATGTAGATTGTAGAATTGTATATAAGATACTCTTAGTAGTAGTACTAGAACTCTTTTTTTCTATTTCACAAGTCTATAATAATTTTTTAGACTAAATTTTCGTTAGTCTGTAATAATTTCCCCATTTTCAAATACTAGAGCTTAATTATACTTAATTCTTATTCATAATTTTTTTTTCCTGTATTAATTTGTACATTTAATTTATTATTTCTGTATATGATTTTCACAGGCCTCTAATAGTTATTCTGCATTCAATATCACCAAAAATTTTCTCAGATCAGTAAAAGAAACACCATTTTCTTGCATAACATAGGACTATAAAAATTTCTTGGAGTAGAACATCAATTTTAATAAATGATTTCTACTGGTTCTTAATGTGTATTTTTTTACTTATTGCCTCATAACAGTATTTCACAGGGCTCTAATATTTATTCTTCATTCAATTCCATCAAAAGTTCTTTCAGATTACAAAAAGAAACACCATTTTCTTGCATTTTATAGGACTATAAAAGATTCTTAAAGTAGAATATCAATTTTAACAAATGATTTCTACTGGTTCCTAATGTGTATTCTTTACTTATTGTCCCATAATAGTATTTCACAGGCCTCTAATATTTATTCTTCACTTAATATTATCAAAAGTTCTCTCAGATTAGTAAAAGAAATACCATTTTCTTGAATTTCATAAGACTATAAAATTTTGTTAAAGTTGAACTTCAATTTTAATAAATGATTTCTACTGGTTCCTAATGTGTATTCTTTACTTATTGTCCCATAATAGTATTTCAAAGGCCTCTAATATTTATTCTTCACTTAATATTACCAAACGTTCTCTCAGATTAGTAAAAGAATCACAATTTTATTGCATTCTATAGGACTATAAATTTTTTTTAAGTTGAACATCAGTTTCAATAAATGATGTCTACTGGTTTCTAATGTTTTTTTTTTACTTATTGTCCCAAAAGTTATGAATTAGCAAACAATATTATAAAACTGTATAAAGCCGATTGGCGTATAAATAAATAAATAAATGAATAAATAATAATATTTCACACTTTCACAGGCCTTTAATATTTATTCTTCATTCAATATCACCAACAGTTCTCTCAGATTAGTAAAAGAAATACTATTTTCTTGCATTCAATAGGACTATAAAAATTTCCTAAAGTAGAGGACTATAACTTTTTTTTAAAGTTGAACATAAATTTTAATAAATGATTCCTACTGGTTCCTAATGTGTATTCTTTACTTATTGCCCTAAAATAGTACTTATAAGCCTCTAATAATTTCATAGGTTCAATTTCCATAGGGCTCTATTAATTACTCTTTATTTAATTTAGATATCTATTCTAGACAGTATTAACTCTGAGAACTGTTACTGTACTATATAGTAAAGTTGTCTTATGATTAATTTCAAAAATTCGCGAAAAACGTCTAGTGGTTTTTGTTGCTGTTACGTTGGTAGTATGCGTCTTGAAACTATGTTCACAACTCTAGGAACATAGGAACATAGCATACTTAGTTTTGGACCGTAGATAGAAATGAAGAAATGTTTATCTCAGAATTGTAACTGTACTATATAGTAAAGTTGTCTTATAATTAATTTCAATGATTTGCGAAAAACGTCTAGTGATTTTTGTTAAATATTGTGAGTTTAAGTATTTTGTGAGTTTTGTTTGTTTCTATGTTCTCATCTTTAGGAACATAGCATACTTTGTTTTGGACCGTAGGCAGAAATATAGAAGTGTTCATCTGAGAACTGTAACTGTACTATATAGTGAAGTTGTATTATAATTAATTTCAGATATTTAGGGAAAACGTCTATCGGTTTTTGATGCTGTTACGTTGGTAGTATTCGTCTTGAAACTATATTCACAACTTTAGGAACATAGCATACTTACAATTAGTTTTTGACCGTAGACTTTAATGAAGAAATGTCTATCATATTTTTAAAAAGAGGGGGCATTTCAATTATCTTTATATCTTCAGTTTATTTTTGAAAGATATATACGCCATGTACTTATTACAGTGTTGTCCGATAAAACAGAATAAAAAATTTCATTATTTATATTCAAGTAAAGAATATAAAATATAGGGTACATTGGGGTACATATTAAGTACATATCATACTTACTTATTTTTGACAGATTTTATTTTTGAGCCTATGCCAACAAATAATTTTAGTGTAATCCGATGAGGTAAAATAAGAATAAACTATTTTCAATTATTTATGGCATGTTATAAATAGAACAGTGGGCATAATGTTATTATATTTCCTAGGTGAAACAATTTCCAATTGTTCTTATCTCGTAAAAACAAATTGCATAAGATGGCGATAAGAACAAAAGCGTCGACAAATATAAATATAAATAAATTTAACGACCAGGTTTCATATTATTATTAGTGTATGTGTGTGTTTTGTGTATTACATTATGTTTCTCTAAATTGAAATTCCTAAATAAATAATTTATCGTTTCGCCATTGTAATATTTATCGCCATAGATAAGGAAAAGTGTTAGAGCGCACGTACTGCCCCCGCGCGAATGATTCGACGAACTACGACGAAAATAATATTTTAAATTTAATCTAGTGGCGTATATATTCAAGTATTTTGAGGTAAATAAATGGAATTAATAGATGCTTGTGAGAAATGAAAAAATAGGTTTAGAGTTTTTAGTGAAAGCGAAAACTTTATTTTTGAAATAAATAATTGAAATTTATATCAACAAAATCTCAACTTTATCTGATCTGCCACTTACGCATAGTTTTTAAGCAATTCGAAAAAATCTTTTTATCTTATTAACAGACGTATATCAAACCAACCTTTCTATAATGGTACGGAACCCTGAAACCTGTATCGGCTAACCTAAAAAAATTCATAATGACAAAAAAGTGGAAATGAATTAAATAGTGAAAAAAGTGAATGAATATTGTTGATTTAAAAAAAGTGGACAGTTAAGTTAAGTGTCGCCAACATTATCAAAAAAATGAGGATTATAAAACAGCGACCGGAGGGGGCCGGCTGCCGTTGGTCGCTCTGGAATTTTGCGGCCAACTTCACAAGCAAAGGTATTGCCAACATTATAATAAGAGGGATCATGGTGTGAGGATAAAAAAATTTAATATTTAATATTTTTAAACTGTAATTAAATATATAATTTATTTTATTATGTTCTGTTTTATAAAATAATTTAAAATAATAAAACTCCATTCTTGTTCTTTTGTAAGTGTATAAAACTAAAATTTCAGTTTACATTATAATTTATTATTTTAATTATCTAATGTCATATTTTGGGGTTTTCTCTTATACACATCTTGCAGCAAGTCAATCTTATTCTGTTCCTAATGTTATATAAGTGCAATATCTATTCTCAGCCACATGTTTCCAAGCAATAGATCGTCAACTGATAATTATGGGGCCGATTCTGCCGTAAAATAGACCAATGTTATGGCAAGGCTATGTTATGTAGCAGTTCTCATATAAAGTGGTACGAAAAACTGTCAAAATCCTATGTGGTTACTGTGCAGTTAGGCGATTTATGGACCGATTCTGCCGCACAACAGACCAATATTATGGCTAGGCTATTTCATGAAGAACTTTTACACAAAAGCCATGTTGTTTGTTGTGCACTCATGCGTTTTTTCCCAGGTTATCAGAGAGAAAATCTAACCTAGAAACCGCACAAATGTCAAAGAAAACGATTTTAGATAACAGGGTCTTTCTGACCCAGCTTCATAACATACGAGTGACGTTACAGTTTATGTGTAAAACGCCTGAATGCACAGCAAATACTTGACATTTTGACAGTATTCAGTATGATTCAGTGGCATAATGTATGGAAAGTTGGAGCGTAACCTGGCCTTGTCATAACATTGGCCTGTTGTGCGGCAGAATTGGCCCATTAGATAGAAACCTAATCTAGAAAACGCACAATTGTCAAAAATGATGTTACCATAACTGATTTATTTTGAGATATGGCTTGATAACATATGAGTAAAGTTGCATTTTAGATGCAAAACGCCTGATTTCACAGCAAATACATTGCATTTTGACAGTATTTATTACCATTTTGTATGAAAACTGAGATGTAACATAGCCTTGCCATACCATTGATATATTTTACAGCAAAATTGGTCTAATATTTGAACCGTTCGATTAGTATGAATGATAAATTCGAACAGTTTGTTCAAAATTAAATATTTTATAATATTATCTAATATAATGATATATTATACAACACCTATAATTAACTTCTCGTAGGGTAAGTTATAGTAATTGCAAAAAATGGAACATGAGAATTTTTGCATACATTCACGTTTCTTAGGTTTCTGAACATTTTGGCATACCTTAAAAAAATGGATGTATGTGTGTGTGTATGTGTGTGTATGTGTATGTGTATGTGTATGTGTATGTGTATGTGTATGTGTTTGTGTTCGTGTTCGGACACAAAATTTCTGTCGACGATTCCGGAAACACGCATCAACCGATTTGAATGATTCAAGAAACATTCGATTCCTATTGATAAGTAGACGTGCTGATTAGTTTTGGACAAGGCAGGTCCAGCCGTTTCAAGGCAGGTCTAGTAGTTTCGGAGATCGAGTA
>NW_020536999.1:87529655-87594184 GCF_003426905.1 Ctenocephalides felis
TATTAGATATGAAGTTAGAAATAAATATCATTAAGTTTTTAAATTAATTTTGATTTAATTTTAGTTACAATTGCTAATAATAATAATAAAATCTTAATATTCATTACCCGTGATTAAAATACAATTAAAAATAATGATCAATCTTCTTATAGAACATCTTATTTATTCGATTAATATTTTTTAACTTTGGTTAATTATTAGATATGAAGTTAGAAATAAATATCATTAAGTTATTAAATTAAATTTTGATTTTAATTTTAGTTACAATTGCTAATAATAATAATAAATCCTTAAATTCATTAACCGTGATTTAAATACAATTAAAAAATAATGAATCAATCTTTTTTATTAGAACATCTTATTTATGCGATTATCTTTTTTTAACTTTGGTTAATTATTAGATATGAAGTTAGAAATAAATATCATTAAGTTATTAAATCAAATTTTAATTTAATTTTAGTTACAATTGCTAATAATAATAATAAAATCTTAATATTCATTAACCGTGATTAAAATACAATTAAAAATAATGATCAATCTTCTTATAGAACATCTTATTTATTCGATTAATATTTTTTTAACTTTGGTTAATTATTAGATATGAAGTTAGGAATAAATATTATTAAGTTATTAATTAAATTTAATTAATTTTAGTTACAATTGCTAATAATAAAATCTTAATATTTATTAACTGTGATTAAAATATAATTAAAATGTAATGATCAATATAGTACTAGAGAAAAATGAAAAATTATCACAGTGAAAACAGCGCACTCCATTTGTTAACATTAATTATACTGTCTCTTCATCTTCGACACTTGAGATTTGTTTTCAAATATTTCTGATATATTAACATGTTTAGTTCTGTGTAGGGTTTTAGCCGGTTTTTGAATTTTATATAGAAAATAAATTTTTGCTCGAATATTCTGTAATAACAAATATTTATATTATCCGCAATTTAGTGCGATTTAATGCAGTATTTTACGAAATTTCTTATTGCGTCAATTTTATGGATAGGAAACGATATCTTTCAATTTTAATTAGTCGAACAAATAAAATTATAGTTTCATCTGGATTAAATAACTTTGAAAATAATTAATAGTTATTCAGGGCATCTTTTCACTATAAGCATGATGAAAATTTTTATGCTCGGAATGAAAGGAAGTTTTTGAATGACCACCAATAACTAATACATATTTAAATAAAAAACATTTATTAAATTAAAAAAATTAAAAAATAGACCATGTTGATACTTACTTGTTAATATCAATTTTAGTTTTTTAAAAACAAATCAGCTAAACCCCGAGTATTTTCTATTCCAAGCAATTTTAATTAATTAATTTTAAAAATCTAATTATTTTTTGTTTAATAAAATATGATTTTAAAAAACTGAGAACGTCTATCGATTTGTTACTTAGGCGTGTCCTTTGTTTACTCACAAAATTTCCCGAAATAGAAAATATTCTCTTACTTGCAACTGAACTAGGCTTAATTGTTTTCAAAGCCTGTTATAATTAGTTTTTTGTTCTTTTATTTGTGGCTTTTAGGGCTAACAACTCTTTTTTTTAAGTTTGAGTAGAGGAACTTACTTCTTCAAGAAGAAGACACACTGATTTAAATTATATATACACTGGTATAAAAATACTATAATAATACATTATACAAAGATAACAGAAAACCTTTCTGGGAGCCATGGCAGGCTGTATAATTTCAAATGTTATCGAACTGATGATTTTAAGTATTAAAACACTTGCATCTATCTTTTACATTTGTCTATTTTTGTCATTATACAGTGAAAACCGACTTTTTCTACTGAAAAACCGGTTTTCGAATTCCATAATTTTCGTCAAAATACCGGTTTTTGAAAACCGACAAACCCTAGTACTGTGTCAAGCTTTGTAAGAGATAGTTGGGATTTTTTGTTTTCCAAAATTTAAATGTAATTCAAATATAATATAAAATAATGTGTTAGTATATAATTTCTTATATAATTTTAGTTAATATAATACTTTTTACTAAATGTTTTCAAATTACACTGAAGATGAGGCATACCACAGTCTCAAAACATCTGTAATTATTAAATAAAGTGTGTGTTAGAAATCTGAGTGTTGTATTATTTATATTTAACGTTTAATTATTTATCTATGTTTATAAGCAACGAAATGATAAATAACGAGTGCATACATACTCATGATAAAAATAATGCTAAATAACTCTTGACAAAATAATTATAAATAACTCGTGATAAATAACGTAAGCACTCATCCCATACTCGTTCATTATTTTGAAATAAACTTCTTTAGGCGCGACTAGGGCGCAAATCCATATAAATGCAACAGAACTAACGTTACGCCAGAACTGTACGTCATTCGCTTTCGATGAAATCATTTCAATGCGGGTCGATTGTGATTAGTCGTCGTGTATGTGAATAGAGATCTGTCGTTGTATGCGTACCGGTATCAACGTTGTATGCGTACCGATATCAACAGGAAATCGGCATAGATAAATAAACATTTTAAAGTTACATCGTAGTAAAAATCTTGATTTAATGAAAAATGCCTGAATTAAAAAAATATTTTACTCTGTTCCTTGAAAATAATAAAACAAATTAAACATTTGTGCAGTGTACTAAAAGTAAGTTTATTGATTAGAAATTATTTTTATATTATTCGTAGTTTCTATAAATCTTTGAAGTTATTAAAATGAAAAATATTTTTTAGGCAAGACATATATTACACCTGTTCAAAGAATACGATTATATTATATTACATATTTGTAGTTTCTATAAATCTTTGAATTTATTAAAATGGAAAATATTTTTTAGGGAAGACAGATATTACAGCTGTTCAAAGAATGAGATTATATCGCCAGCGAAAAAGTAAAAAAATACCATCAGTCAATGAATGTATGTTAATTTTAATTACATGAAGTTCTTCAAATACAATTACATGATGAGTGAAGTTGCAAAAACAATATTTGTTTAGGCGTTGTTTAACATAATTCACTGTGTGAACGAATATTTATTTAGTAAAGAATTTATTAATCAACAATTACTTCATTTCTCTAATGAAGGTTTATTTCCAAATGCTAATTACAATGACAAACCGATCATGTCATATTAGAAGTATGACTTTAATTACATTATTGTTTTTAAATATTATACATATTTTTAATGCTATTATAAATTTGTACAGTAGCAAATAAGTTTTACTTCAATCGCGTGTGAACCTTACGTTTTTTTATCTATGGTTATAAATGTTGCACAATGAAGTTGGTCGCTTGTTGACAGTTTGCATAGTTGGTCATCTAAATATGATCTAAATTGCATACTTTGCTTTGTTCGCAGCAATTGGCAGTTGTATGTCACACTCTCATTTGTAACTTCGAAAATCAAATTAAGTCGCTTACTGGTAATAACATTTCGGCATGTAAATAGCAATTTCTACCTTTATATTTACTAATGTCAATCCATCGCGAATAGTGTTTAGTGCTTTTGTATTTTATAAATACTTATATAAATCCACACCATCTTTCCTGTACCTTGTTCTATTTGACAGAGCATTTGAATATGCTTAGCAAATTCAAATTGTAGCAAAACAAGGCGAATTATAATGTTACAACATCAAACTTGGTTTTTAGGTGAATCAAGAACGAGAACAAAAACTTCAAGTAAAAGCTCATTTACTTTTATAATGATGTCTGATTCCGATGCAACAGACCTCAACCGATTCAAGGATCTATTCTTATCCAAGAAACATACAGATGTGACAATACATGTCAAAGGAGAGGTATTACACCAAGATTCTATATCTTATGCATTTATGTAATAATGCTTCAATCATTTACAGAATAAAACAATTCATATAAAAAGCCACAAGGCTTTACTAGCTTTGTCGTCATTGGTCTTTCAAGATTTATTAATTACTCATCCTGGTTCAGAACTAACAATAGAAGAGCCGGACATCAAAAACTTCCAAATTCTAATCAAGTAAGATTGTAACATTATGGTTTGCAGGTCACATTTCATTATTGTCTTTGATCATTTGTTGCAGATTCATTTATACCCATGAAGTAGACTTCTCTAAATTAAAATCAAAAGACGTCATCCTCATCATACAACTCGCAATAAAATACGAAGTACATGAGTTGGTTGAGTATTCTGTCGAAGCTGTATTTAAACAAAAACATTTAACTGAATTATGCTGTAAGAAATGTCTTGCTGATTATTTTAATTTTGCATTCAAAGAGAATATTGAAATTATGATAAAACCATGCTTAGAGGTGAGAAAATAATAACAAATTATTAAAACTTATGCTTTATTATTATTGTAATAAACAATTTTGCAGATGATTTCCCGAAACACAGCAAGTTTTTGCAAAGATGATGTCTTTTTGTCATTAAGTCCCGAAGCCCTGAAAACTATTGTGGAACAAGATGATTTAAATATATCAGAAACTGATCTGTATTTATCTGTTCTAAGTTGGGCAGAGCATAAGTATTTCGTAGATAATAATGAAGATAAGCCTGTGCTCACAAAAAAACATGACGTACCATTAAGTTTGCAAATGATGGAAAATAAGACATTTCATATTTTAAAAGTTGAACATTCAGATTCATTACAGCTGGAAGACGAAACCGAAAACATGTATTTTAAAGCCCTATCTGAATTAAATAGAGAAACTGAAGCTGACAATGAAAATAAACCTAAAGACTTTTGGATAAAGATTAGAAGTATTTTGGACGAAGCAGATGTAATAAAAAATATTAGATTCTTGGCTTTTGATCCTACTGAGTTTGCGTTTATGTTTGCAGAGAGCAAAATATTAACTGTTGATGAGGTAAGTGTAAAAAATCAAATGAAAAGAAAACAATTAAAAAACTTCAAATTTTCTCAAAAATCTAATTTTTTCAAAGTTTGGCATAGCTTTTATTAATGATATAGTTTTTGGTATGGGAAGTTCCAGCAATTTGCCTTAAGGCACGATGCCATGCACCACTAATATTATATTAATTTCTGGTACAACCCAGCTGCTTTTAGGCAATAATATTGTCATGTATTATTTTTCTTACTCATCATGATTACATTATATTCTAATATTGTCTAGGCTCAAAAAAAATTGAAATTTCAGGCAAATTACAGTTCTCACTTATCAAACTATTTTCAATGTCAATCAATGACATGTCGTTTTTTGCCATTTTTTCCTATTATTTCTATATATAAAATTTCTCTGTACGGGTATATGTAAAGATACTCCTCCTAAACGATTATTCAAATTTTGATAAATCTTTCTGAAGTTTCATAAGGGAATTTTTTAGGATGTAAATCAGAGTTTCTTAAACTTTTGTCATTTTGCAACCCAATTTATGAATGCGAGTTTCTTGATGACCCCATTTATGTTACAAGTTTTTTAATAACCCCACACAAAAATAAAAGAAAGAGAAATTAATATTTTTGGATGATTTATTTATTCGGTGACGATATACATATGAAAATACATAGTTTAAGAATTCTTTGTAAAAAATATAAAAATCCAGAAGTGATGTTATAGGATAATATATATACTTCAAATCTCTTGCAATCCCAAGACTTACCTACCCATTTGGGGTCGCGGTCCATAGTTTAGGAAGCCATGTAAATGATTATAAAAGTATAGTAACATTGTTGAAATAAATGGAAAAAATTGCAAAAGACGACATGCCATTGTTTGACATTGAAAATAGTTTGATAATAAGTGAGAATTGTCATCTGCCAGAAAATTCAATTTTCTTATGAGCCTAGACAATGTTAGAATATAATGTAATCATGATTATGAGTGAGAAAAATGATACATGAGAAGTAGCTGAGATGTGCCACAAATAAAAATAATACTATTGGCGCATGGCATTGTGCCCTAAGGCATATTGCTGGAACTTTCCGTACCGAAAACTAAATTTGTGAAAAAAGCTTTGCAAAACTTTGAAAAAATTAGATTTTTTGAGAAATCTTACACTGAACTCCTAAACGATTATTGGAATTTTGATAAATCTTTTTGAAGTTTGTTAAACAAATTGTTTAGGATTTATGTGATTATAAAAATATAGTAGTATTATAGAAGTAAATGAAAAAAACTGCAAAAAACGGCAAGTCATTGAAAAGGTGAGAAATGTCATCTGTCAGAAATTTCAATTCACTTATGAGCCTAGAATGTAATCATGATTATGAATGAGAAAAATAATATATGACATTATTATTGCTGACAAGCACCTGAGATGTGTCAGAAATTAAAATACTAGTGATGTATGGCATCGTGCCTTAAGGCAAATTGCTGGAACTTTCCATACCACAAATTAAATTTTTAAAAAAAGATTAAATATGTTTTAAACTTTGAAAAAAATAGATTTTTGAGAAATTATAAATATTGAAAAAAAAAATACTTTTTTGGAAAAAAACTTTTGGAAAAAAACTTTTTTTTAGTTTGAAATATTTTGGAAATTTCGAACTTTTTTTCAAAGCAATCGCACTGTTTTGCGTCTAGCGGACAAACGATGTTACGAAACCCATAGAAATGTAAAAAAATTGATACTCATTATTAAAATCCCCATAAAATATCTGATAATTTGATGTGCATATGTCCAATGATCATTTTTGACTTCAAAATGTCATTTTTTTTTACTAGATCTCCGAAACCGCTAGACCTGCCTTCCCAAAAATTTAATCAGTTCATCTTGTCAATACAAGTAAAATGATTTCTGAATTAATTAAATCGGACGCTCCGTTATCTCAAAAACTGAAGAATCTCCGAAACGGTTAGGCCTGCCTTTGCCCAAAACTAATCAGCACGTCTCCTTATCAGTAGGAATCGAATGTTTTTGTAATTACCCAAATCGGTTGATCCGTGTTCGCGAAATCGTCGACGAAAATTTGTATCCGCACACTCAAACACACATCAATTTTTTCTAAGGAATTCGCCAAAACGTTCAGAAACCTCTGAAACGTAAAGAGATATGAAAATTTTCATTTTCGATTTTTTTTTTGCGATTACTATAATTTACCCTACGAGAACTTAATATATAAGATATAGTATATGTTGGCAGATGAAATTATATAATTCAGTTAGACATATCAATTTCTTAAACTTATGCATGTCGTATTTTGCCTTACTTTACTAAATTATTTTACAATACAAAAAAATAAATCAAAAAATTATTTAGAAGTTTCATTGTGGCAAAAATTCTTTTGCTTGGCATTGGATATGAAATATTTAGTTAGTTGATCGTAGATTGAATAGTGCACATATGAATGGGATTTGACAAATTAATTCACTGAAAATATGAAATTAAGTAATAGTATTTATTAAATTATTACTAAGAAAAATGTAAATCAGATAATATAATTACTAAAAACCAGTTAAAATATGGTACGAGATTACACAAATTATTGGCAACATTATTGGAGCAATTGTTTTGAGTGTAAAAATCCAAGTAATATTGTACTTTTACCGCGGATACTATATATTAATTTTTTCTGAATTTGTTATATCGTTTAAAAGACTTCAATTTCTAATATAGTGTGGTAATTGAAACTCATGATTTTGTTTAAAGCAGTTCTACATTTATCATCGCTTATATTGATGTATATGCATTTTAGTGTGAAGAGTAATTTAAAAACCAATAATTATCATTTTTAGTTAACCGGTAAATATTAGTATAGGATATTAAAATGTTGTAGATGTGGGTCTGTTGGATCATCTAGTAAAAATTATATATTTCAAATATAATTTCTCTTTAGCTTTCAGATATTTTCTTGAATCACAATTCACCATCTCTACAACCACTTTCATCAGGGTTGAGCAATAACAGAACACCTCGTCAAGCTCAAAATAATAATCCCAAACTTTGTGTTCATGCAATTGTTATGTTCGATTTTGTATCGACCCACAAATTCTTTGAAACTCAATTACCATTTCCATATCCAGTGGTAGAAACATTTCGTATTGTATCTGAACAACCAATAATGCTGATGGCCATATTTTTAAAAGGGAAAGAAAGGTCAAGCACAAGTAAAAATAAGTATGATGACTGTTTACATGTTGATTTTTACAAGAAAACACCAGATTTAAAGGACCGTCAGTTATTTGCAACAGCACACTTTCACGGAAGGCGTAATTATGAAGAGCCTTTGACAATGACGATCGAATATGATTTTTGTGCAAGTGTTAATCCTCTTTTGCATCGAGGTAGTGAATTTGAAATTGAAATAATTGGTTTGAGTGTAGGGGCTTATGTTTGTGGGTTAACGAGGTCATTGTTAAGTGATGCGAATCCTTTTATTGTCCCTAAAGAAGAAATTCAGAAACAATTGACTGTCGGATTTGGGTTCTGCTTCAACATGGAAAAATTGAATAAATAGATACAAGAAGAGGTTCATTGTTGATTTTTCCTATGTATACTACCTAATTGTAAGTATAGCATACAAATGTTTTTCAAATGCTTCTGAACTTTTATGTAATAAAATATTTGTGTTAAAATATTTTAACGCTATAGCAATAGATTTTGAGTGAATTTGCTGTAACATATCTAATAAAAGTATATCCCTGTATATATGTTAAGACTTTATAATTGTATATTTATTGAAAAAACAAATTTGTAATAAAATTTATGGCCGCATAAGAGACCAATGTTATGACAAGGCTATGTTATCAAAAACTTTTCATACTAAATATTGACAAATCTATGTGCTTGCTGTGCAGTCAGGCGTATTTCTCAAGTTGTCAGATAGAAAACAAAACTTAGAAACCGCACAAATGTGAAAAAAAAACGATCTTAGATAACAGGGTCTTTCTGACTCAGCTTCATAACATACGAGTGACATTGCAGTTTATGTGCGAAACGCCTGAATGCACAGCAAATACGAGGTGTGTTCAAAAAGTACCCGGAATTTTTAAATTTCGCGGGTCTGGAGTGTCTGATTGTCAAAAATTTTTTTTTATTGTGTTGGTATACATGCCCCTAAAGTATGATGAAATTTTTAGCTATATTCACTGTTTACTTTGTCTGTGGTAGTCGCTAAGGTTCGACGTGTTTTTCTGAGCTCGGCGATTTTTACAATGGAAGAATTGAAAAGTCAAAGAATTTGTATTAAATTTTGCGTAAAAAATGAAATAAAGTGTAACAAAGTGTGTGAAATGTTACAAAAAGCCTATGGTGAGTCTGCTATGAAAAAAACAAGTGTTTACGAGTGGTATAAGCGTTTCCAAGATGGCCGCGAAGACGTTGAAGATGACGAACGCTCCGGTCGACCCAGCACGTCAACAAACGATGAAAATGTGAAAGAAGTGGAAAAATGGTTATGAATGATCGCCGAATCACAATTAGAGAAGTTGCTGATGAAGTTGGCAAAAAATTCATTCCAAAACTGCTAAATTTTGACCAAAAAAGCAATCGCATGAACATCGCTCAAGAGCTGTTAAATGACGTCAACAACGATCCAAGTTTGCTTGAAAGGGTCATAACTGGTGATGAAACATGGGTGTACGGTTATGATGTCGAAACCAAAGCCCAATCGTCCCAATGCAAGAGCCCAGGTGAGCCAACACCGAAAAAAGCACGTCAAGTTCGATCGAATGTCAAGGTTTTGCTTACTGTTTCTTTGATTATAACGGCATAGTGCATCAAGAGTTCTTACCACAAGGTCGTACGGTTAATAAGGAGTATTACCTTGAAGTGATGCGACGTTTGCGTGAAGCAATCCGAAAAAAACGCTCCGATTTATGGAAAAACAATTCATGGCTGTTGCACCACGATAACGCACCTGCTCACTCGTCGTTGCTTGTTCGTAATTTTTTGGCCAAAAACAATACCGTAGTCATGCCCCAACCTCCATATTCACCAGATATGGCTCCGTGTGACTTTTTCCTATTCCCAAAGTTGAAGAGACCCATGAAAGGACGGCGGTTTTCCTCGATTGAAGAAATAAAGGCCGAATCGCTGAGAGTGCTCAAGGACATATCAAAAAGTGAATATCAAGGGTGCTTTGAAAATTGGAAAAACGCTGGCATAAGTGTATTATATCTGGGGGGGACTACTTTGAAGGGGACCACATTAATGTAGACGAATAAATAAATATTTTTTTGAAAAAACGAAAATTCCGGGTACTTTTTGAACAGACCTCGTACATGACATTTTGACAATATTCAGTATGATTATTGTAGCATAATGTATGCTAGTTGGAGCGTAACATGGCCTTGCCATAACATTGGTCTGTTATGCTGCAAAATCGGTCCATTAGATAGAAACCTAACCTAGAAAACGCACAAATGCCAAAATAACGATCTTAGATAACAGGGACTTTCTGGCCCAGCTTCATAACACACGAGTAACGTTACAGTTTATGCGTAAAACGCCTGAACGCACAGCAAATACATGATATTTTGACAATATTTAGTATGATTCACAGGCATATTGTGAGCAAGTTGGAGCGTAACATGACCTTGCCATAACATTTTTCTGATACAGTGCTGAATCGACAAAAAATCACAAGATATTATTCGGTGGAGGGAGGGGTATAGTAAGATATTACGTGTATATATTTTTTATCTCAATTTTTTAAAAAAAATTCCATACGTTTAAAAAAAATCTAAAATTTTACAACTTTTTCTTTTTTCTTAACTAAAAATACACGTGAAGTTTGTTGGTGGATGGGAAGGGGTTAGTTTTGAATATCACCAAGGGGAAGGGGGGTAGTTCAAAATTAAATAATTAAAAAAAATTAAATTAAATTAAAAAATCGATTACGTGATTAATGGACGCCCCGTTAAGTACATCTTTTCTTTGAGTAAGTAATATAACATTTCGACTTTCACTGTTTTATCCATTTTTATATTTTCTAGGTCTAATAAAAAAAGGATCTGGCACAGGATATATGTATAATATATCTATTTTTTGGAGGCTTACTGAACTGTAAAAAGCATTCAATTCTCATTGATAGGGGATCGCGATTAGTTTTCTGCAAAGGCAGGTCCAGCCGCTTTAGGGATACGGAGCAATAAATAGGTAAATCTTATATTTGTTTATGTATAGGTAAATCTCAGTTCTTATAGGTTTATATGTACTTGTTCATCTATGTGGGTAAGGTACACATGTATCAGGAAGATTTTGTATCTTGTCTTAATGAAATATGCAATTTACAACTAGTTCCTTTTCGTTGTCAAAGAAATTTTTTCTTAGCAACTTTCCTGAATCCTTGTATTTCTTTCTACAACTAAAGCTAAAGAATGTTTTTTAAATTTTTGAGATCGGGTGTGTCCATTTTTTTAAAAAAACGTCGAATGAATGTTTAATTTTGTTTAACACAGACATACGGGTTCCTAATTTTGATCTCAAAACGCCGACAAAATATAAAATTATCAAATCGGATTTTGTGGCAAAAAAAGAGATAAGAGATTCTGTTTATTAACTTTGCGTGGAGTAAGTTGTTGTAATCGTCCAGAAATCGAAATTGATAATTTTTGAATTTTTTCACTTTTTGAGATTTTCTGAACATTTTGGCATACCTCAGAAAAAATATGTGTGTGTGTGTTAATGTGTGGAGACAATTTTTTGTCCACGTTTTCGGACGCACGGGTCAACCGATTTGAATGATTAAAAAAGCTTTCGATTTCTGATGATAGGGAGATGTGCTGATTAGTTTTTGGCAAAGGCAGATCCAGACGTTACGGAGATACGAAGCAAAGAGTGCAGAAATCGAGTTTTTGGGAGAACGGAGCATCCGATTTGAATGATCTAAAAAACTATCAATTCGTGATGACGGGTAGAAGTGGTGATTAGTTTTTGGCAAAGGCAGTCCAGTCGTTTTGGAGATACCGAGTTAAATGTGCAAATAATTGCAGTTTTTGAGATAACTGAACATCCAGTTTGAATGATTCATACAAGTTTCTGCTTGTGTTAACAAAACAATTAGTTTTGATTTTTTTTTCTTTATTTCAAAATAAATTTTTTTTCCAAAAAAAATTTGTTTTTGTATATCGAAAATAATTCGGATTTTAATTTGAATTCTAGCTAAAGGTCTAAAGCTCTATTATATACTTTAAATGATTAATTTTAACTTTGCAACTCAGTTTATATAATTCTTACAAATATTCGACAATGCCCTTTATTTTAAATCTGATTAAGTTTTGTTTATTTACGTTTCTGTAAATATATTTTGGTACGGTACGGGAAGTTCCAGTAATTTGCTAAACGCACGATGCCATACACCCACATATACCTATAGGTAAATAAGCATACACCACTAGTTTATCTTTTATCTAGGCGGTATTGAGTCCTACATACCCAGACAAAAGACCAGTCTGGAATGCATAAATGCATTTCCTTCGCTATACAAAAAAAAAAAACATTAGTATATCTATTATTATAAAAGCTAACATAAATCATCATGAGGCTGAACCATTCCAGAAGGACTTTCTTCAAGCAACATCAATTTCAGTTACTATACCATCGCATAACCAGCTAGTATTATCAGCTATCTACTGTCCGCCTAAACACAGGATTACCGAAGATCAGTTTATAAATTTTTTTAATACGCTGGGCAGTTCATTTATAGCGGGAGGAGATTATAATGCTAAGCACACATTCTGGGGTTCTAGACTGATCACACCCTAGGGTCGAGAACTTTATAAATCGATGGAAAAAAACAATCTTAAGTCAATATCCACCGGCGAGCCTACTTATTGGCCAACAGATCTTAACAAATCCCCGATCTAATAGATTTTTTCATAACTAAAGGCGTTAACAATAATTGTTTAGATATCAAATCAAATTTAGATTTAAATTCTGATCATTCGCCAATTATTCTGTAATATTCTACAACTACAGAAGTAAATAAAGACTCATATTTTCTCACAAGTAGATTTACTAATTGGTCATTATTCCAAGAGATAATTGATGAAAAAATTTCTTGCAACATACCCCTTAAAAATGAACAGGATTTAAACTTGGCGATAACAAACTTCACAATTCTACTATCATCAGCAGCTCAAAAATCTACTATACATTCAAATGCAAGTAGCAAATCTAATTATCCTATTAACATTAAAAAAATTATAGCTCAAAAACGCAAATTGCGAAAAATATGGCAAACCACAAGATCACCGACCGATAAAAACAAATTTAACTGTGCCTGCAGGAATCTAAAGACTTTATTATATGAATATAAGAATGAATACCTTAAAAATTATTTAACTAATCTCTCATCCACTAAAGACACAATTATTCTCTTTGGAAGGCAACGAAGAGATTAAAAAGGCCGATAGTACATATACCTCCAGTGCGTAAACTTGATGGTTCCTGGGCAAGAAGTTCAGAAGAAAAATCGGAAGAATTTTCAGAACACTTGAAAAATACATTCCAGCCTCATCCCCGCAGTTGCAACGTAAATGATGAAGATTTTATTCATAATTGTTTACAGAATGAATCTATACCAGGCCAAATAGTAAAACGCATAACGGTGACCGAATTGAAAAATTATGTCAAGGCTGCAAATCCTAATAAATCTCCTGGACCAGATAAAATTACGATAAAAATGATAAAAGAACTGCCAGAAAGGGATTTAGATTATTAACAATAATATTCAATTCAATTCTTAGATTAAAAGTGTTCCCTCAAGCTTGGAAAATAGCTAAATAATTTTTATACCTAAACCTGGGAAAGATCCTCATTTATTGTCTTCCTATAGACCAATAAGCCTACTTCCTTGTGTTTCGAAGATATTTGAAAAATTATTACTCCAACGCATTAAGTCAGAATTATTGAATCAAAACCTAATTCCAAATCACCAATTCGGCTTTAGAGAACAACACTCAACCATAGAGCAGGTACATCGCCTAGTAAATATAATTAACGAATCGTTCCATGCAAAAAATATTGTTCGGCTGTGTTTTTAGACGTTGCGCAAGCTTTGACAAAGTATGGCACACTGGTTTGTTGTACAAACTAAAACTCTGTTTATCAGAACCGATATTTTCAATAATAAAATCGTTTCTTGAAAATAGGGAATTTTTCGTCAACATTAACAACGAGGAGTCGACCAGAAGAAAGATCCTTTCTGGGGTGCCCCAAGGAAGCGTCCTTTCTCCAACTCTATTTCTTATATACACAGCGGATTTTTCTTTATACTCCGGAACAAGCGTGTCGACATTTGCTGACGATACATGTATCATTGCCTCCAATAAAGATCCCGCAATAGCTTCGCAGCTATTACAAGAACATCTAGATATTGCTACAAAATGGCTTTCTTTATGGAGAATTATGACAAACGGCTCAAAATCTACGCATATCACATTCACGCTGCGTACTGGTATATGCCCTGCAATTAAGTTAAATGGACAGGAAATCCCAGTAAAAGATAGCGTAAAATATCTCGGAATACACCTAGACACAAAATTGAACTGGAGAGTTCACATTAACAAGAAAAAACAGCAGATTGATGAACTATTCAAAAAACATTACTGGCTACTAAATAAACGTTCCGAACTGTCGACGAATAACAAGTTAATTATTTATAAATGTATTTTTAAACCAGTGTGGCCTTATGGGATTCAACTATGGGGCACTGCCAAAAAAACCAATCTACAGATTATTCAGCGAGTGCAGAACAAGATCATAAGGCAGGCACTGTATGCACCTAGGTACGTTCCCAACTGGCTGATTCACCAGGACAGCAACATAATGACAGTAAATGAAGAAATTCAACAAAAAACAAACAACTACAAAAAAAAAATAGACGAGCACCCAAATTACTTGGCCAACAAAGTATACTCAGAAGCGCGCCCAACAAGATTAAAACGAAAAATTCCAAACGATTTTATAAATTTGTAATTATTATTATTTATTATATATTATTATTATTATTATTGTTATTATTGTTGTTATTATTGTTGTTATTATTATTATTATTATTACTATTATTATTTTATTATTATTATTATTATTATTATTATTATTATTATCTTACTATTTCTATTATTGTTATTTTGTTATATTTTATTATTTTTCTAGTATTATTTTATTATTCTGAAATTTATTTCTATTATTTATTAATCTTATTTTTATTATTATTTGCTTATATTTTACATTAAATCATACTACGGATATTATTTTCATGTGAATTTTATCCTTTGCTCTTTTATTTATTTAAATTTATATTATTATTTATCAATATTACTTAATGTTAATAAATTAGCAGTTGTAATAATTATTGAAATTAAAAAAAAATAAAAAAAAATTAGTATATCTATGGATCGTAAAAAGTAGAGAGTCTATGGACTGAAATTACTTTTTGAAAAAATTCGTGTGTGATCATCTTTATATAAAGTTTGTGTCTCTCTGCGCCCTCATTTGAATATGTCAACGTGACAGTTGTGACATTTTACATTGCGTCAAATTTATTTGTAAAAATAAAATTGAGCAATGCCACGCATTAAAATTCGATCAACTTTATAATATTTATGTAACTAAATTAATTAATTATTAGAAAATACAAAAAACAAGCAATGGTGACGTAGTTATTATAATTAAATTAGAAAGATATAACAAAGGCTAGTGTGTGATTGGTTTCGTGTATTGGATTTGTTGAAATTAAATTATTTCTATTAAAATGACGGGGACTACACCAGGAGAGACTGTTACCGAAGGCCACACAGTGTATTCAAAGTTGCAAGTGCTCTATTTTACGGTTTTGCATCTTTTATGATCACTGTAGTCAATAAAACGATTCTAACCTCTCATCATTTTCCATCGTTCCAAGTTTTAGGACTAGGACAGATGATGGCTACGATTATTTTATTGTTCTGCGCCAAGAATTTGTCAATAGTCAAGTTCCCTGATTTTGAAAAGTCCACGTTCAGGAAGATCTTCCCATTACCTTTTATTTATCTAGGTAACATGGCCTTCGGTCTTGGAGGCACACAGTTTCTGAGCTTGCCCATGTTTACGGCTTTAAGAAGATTCTCAATACTTTTCACAATGATTTTGGAGCTTAAGATCTTGAAGATATATCCTAATAAAGGTGTGCAGATCAGTGTGTATGCTATGGTCTTCGGAGCCCTGTTAGCAGCCAGTAGTGACTTATCATTCAGCTACATCGGTTATTCGTACGTTATGCTGAATAATATATTCACTGCTGCCAATGGAGTGTATATGAAGAAGAAGTTAGATGCTAAAGACTTAGGAAAGTATGGCTTAATGTTTTATAATGCTTTATTCATGCTTGGACCGTCCGTAGCCTTAGCATATTGCACTGGAGATATCGATAAGTCTTTGCAATATGAACATTGGGACGATATGTTTTTCTTAGTACAATTTTTATTATCCTGCGTTATGGGTTTTGTTTTAACCTACAGCACTATTTTATGTACTCATTACAACAGTGCGTTGACTACGACAATTATTGGCTGTTTGAAAAACATTTGTGTCACTTATTTGGGTATGATAATAGGTGGTGACTATGTTTTTTCGTTTGTGAACTTTCTAGGAATCAATGTGAGTGTTCTTGGGAGTCTTTTATATACTTATGTTACATTTAGAAGAAAAGAACCTGTTGCAAAACAACAAGCAAAGATTGAATCAGTTTGAGAGGAAATTTTTGTACAGATCTGTAATATTTTTTACCAAAACAAGTTTTTGAAAATTTAAACATATTGTCTGTGAGTATTTAGGATTTTACTAAAACAAAAACGAGAATGTCTATGAAATATAAACAACCTATATTTATTAATAAATTCGTTTATCTATATAATTTTTGTGGACATTCTCGTCAGCATGAAAAAATAGCGAACTGAACTCTATTAACACTTGTAAATAATAAAACATGCAAACATTTTGAGAAAAAACTCAATTTGTTTGCAAATTGGCCAAAAACTTGAGAAATTTGCTAAATTATAAAATAATTATGCATTTAGATAGATTATTATATAATTCACTCCTACCACTCGGCTGTCCCTCTGAGAGGACTACGTAACTGGGAGTTCGTGTGCCTTTTCTGAGGTACTCGGAAGTTTTTTTACACAATGACTTAGTTTGTACTGACTAGATCAGGGATGAGCAACACGCGGCTCGCGGGCTTTTTAAGGCATTTTGAATATCTTTCTGCGGCCAGCCAAGTAGAATTTTATTTATTTCATCAACTTTCATCCATCAATCAATTTTTATAATGTATTAATTTGTTGTTGCAGTAATTTATGAAATATTTTTTTTTTTTCATTTAGTATTTTTATATTTAATGTTTATTTGCATATATCAACGGCGCCGCCGCCGCTCAGCGACAGTATTGTTAGTGTTTGTATTTTTGTTCAGTTTACATAATATGATATGAAGAAATGATTTTGTTATTGCATATATATAATAATTTAAACTTTATCGATTTTTGACATTATAAATGGACACGTGAGGAACTCTTTTTTCAATATTCATAGGACATATTATTGTTATATGTTTATGTTAAAAATTATTATTAAGTACAGCCTGCTATTTAATTTAAAAAATTCAATAAGACCCGTGAGTTATAAAGGTTGCTCATTCTTAGAGAATTTATTCAGTGATAAGACAGTAATATTCTCTTTACAAAATTTGTTATTAGTTATTTTCATAGTATTTTTTTTACTCTTTTTATTATTAATCTTTTGTTCTACAGTAAAATGACCAAGCTTAAAATGAAACTTTTATCAAAAAAGACAGAGACCATAGACCTTACACTACATGGACTGCTAGTCGAGCGCAAAATAAGTGTCAAAAGATTGAAGGGGACTGTGACGTCACTGAATGAACGGGCGTTGCCGACAATCGTGGAAGACTCCCGATTGATTAAATGTTATATGTCATGTGCTTAACCTAAAATTAAACGTCTATGCATAGAACTTATAACATTTTCTTATCAATGCCTTATAATTAGGCTTGCACCGAATATTCGGTTACTATTCGGTATTCGGCATATTCGGCACCTTTTTTGATATCGGCCGAATAGTAACCGACTATTCGGCCGAATACCGAATAGTTAAAATCAAAGAAACCGCCGCCGCCGCCCAGCGAAAATATTGTGTGTGTTTCATATTTTATATATATATATAATAAAGAGTTTGCGATGGATCTGCATATTTGGAAGTCTATAATTTACATAATATGATATGAAGAAATGAAATACAATCGTTATTGTATTTTGTATATTTAATAATTGACTATTGTGATTATAAATAAACACGTTAAGAACTCTTTTTTCAATATTCAAAGGACACGTTATTGTTATATGTTTATGTTATTTGTCAAAAATCATTCAACGATTACAAGCCCGTGTTATGTCTAAATTCAATAAAGTCATTCATTATATTCAATCTAAGCATTTCTAAATAAAGAGATATCATAAGCTTTTTATCGCAAAACATGCGAACAATATTTTTGGTCCTTATTTTCCAAATAAGAAAGAGTAACTAGTCGTTGCAAGCCTGGGCATAAAAATTCAATATACATGTAGTACGTTAGTAATATAACAACTGCAAATAGTAATTACTTTACGAACGAGTTTAGGCGAATATTCGGTATTGGGTTTCTGAAGCATGCCGAATATTCGATATTCGGCATTTTGCCGAATATACTATTCATTGCAAGCCTACTTATAATATATAAACCGATTTTAACAGGTGAATTCGATTTTATGTACATTTATTTCACAGAGGAAATATTAATAATATATTTTCTTACAAAATTATCAGTCCACAATTCCCAATATATTATTGAAACAATATTATCACAAATAATATTTGAATCAAATTAACTATTATGAAAAATATTATTATATATTATTTATATCATCTCTTATAAAATTATCAGTTCACACAATCGCAATTATTATTACATTATTAAAATAAAACACATGACATATGACATTTAATCAATCTGGAGTGTTCCACGATTGTCGGCAACGCTCGTTCACTAAGTGACGACACAGTCTCCTTCTACCTATTGATACCTTATAAAATGAAAAACATATGGGGACTAGCAGTCCATGTAGTGTAAGGTCGATGACAGAGATACATAAAAACGATCTGTTACAACTTTCTGTAAAATGTTAAAAAAACTGTCACTGTGCTAATTAATTATAACGACATTGGTTTCAACCCTTATGAAAATTGCTATAAACTTTAACATTCTGCCGAAAATAAATTTAGATATTATTGTAAATGTATGTTCTTCATAGTCCACAAATTCATTTAAAACTAATTGCCTAACATACACCATAATATCAAGTTTACAGAAGGCACGTTTTTGTCAGAATGCGGCACCGAGTTCCTAGTAAATTATTTTTGAATCAGTGCCGAGTGGTGAGGACTAATCTTACAAGAAAAACTTTGAATTTACTCGTCTGTGATGGGGATAGAGTTAATAATAAAAATTATAGTGTTTTCTGTCATTGTGTTGTAATGATCTAGTGGTTAAGTGATCGGTCCATAGACAGTATAATACATGAAGTATAAGTTTTTTATAATGTGTTAATTTGTTGTTGCAGTATTTTTTTTTAATTTAGTATTTTATTATAATTATGTATTATAATGTTTATTATGGCGCCGCCGCCGCTCAGCGATAGTATTGTTGGTGCTTGTATTTGGAAGTGTTCAGAGTACATAATATGATATGAAGAAATGATTACGTTATTATATATATTATATATATATATATATATATATAATAATTTAATCTTTATCGACTTTTGACATTATAAATGGACACGTGAAGAACTCTTTTTTCAATATTCAAAGGACATGTTATTGTTATATATTTATGTTAAGACTCATTCAACTGTTACAAGCATGTGCTTACAAGCTTGGCTATTTTAGTTTTCTGGCCTGGATAGCATGCTAGATTTTATCGCGTTAGATTTTATGACAGTTTTTCAAGCCGTTCAAATCATACTTGCTTGCTCTGAGCCAGATTTGTATTAGCTTGCTAGACTTTTAAATGTGATGAACCACATGCCAAAATACTGCTATTCTATTGGTTCGAGCGAACGAATTCATCCACAAAAATAGCGTTCAAAGTCCAAATCACACGAAGCTTGTTTCGTTGATTTTTTGGTCTGCTGGCGAGTTAGAATCTGGTTATGGAAAAGTTAGAAGTGCGCTATTTTTGAAGATGAATTTGTTGGTTTGAACCAATAGGGAGGCAGTATTTGGTCATGTAGTTTATAATATTTAATAAACTAGCAAGCTGAAATAAATCTTACTCAAAAATCTAAACAACTCACATAAAAATTAAGCATGCTGTGAGCCAGCCCAGAAAACAAATGTCGTGCGATTCGAGTTTTATTCATAGGTCTATAATCCATCCACAAAAATAGCGCAAGTTCTAATATCAAAATCTCGCTTGCTAGAAACAAATGGAGATTGATACGATGTCATTTTGCCAACTTGATAACCAGCATGCCATCTTACTCACCAAACAAAGCAAGTGCTGTGTGAACGGGCCTTAAGGTCTATGGATCGGTCTCCTCTCCTAATTTCAATATATTTTATGCTAGTAATTGTTTTTTACAATCATGCTAGTGTTTAAACAGTTGGTTAAAACAGTGTTTAAACTCGGTATAATTAATTTTTAAATATAATAAAATTAGAAGCCCATCGCCCTAACCACTAGATCATCCCAACCATAGATAAAAGAAGCATAAATAGATCACAAACACCGCTGCTTTTTTATTACCTCAAATTTTATATCGTTTCCACACTCCATAGGGGCGCCACTAACTGTAGCACGTAAATTTACCCATAGGTTTAATTCCAGATAAGATTTATGTAAATATACTAGATGACCCGACAGACGTTGTCCTGTACCCACGTCTACAATTCAAAAGTTCCAAATTTTTAATATATGCAATTTTGGACTTATTACGTTATTTTTTAAACTAAATTATATAATTTCATCTTTCAAAAATTTACTGTTGACTCAAAATACATTATTTTAATTTCTGGCACATCTCAACTGCTTTTCGGCAATAATAATGTAGACATTACATTTTTCGTGTATATTATACTCTAATATTATCTAGGCTCATAATTTCAGTTAAATTCAAATTTCAAAAGAATTGATATTTCTAGCAGATTACAGTTCAAATGTTTTCAATGTCAAACAATGATAAGTGTTTTTTGTAATTTTTGCCATTTATTTCTACAATATTACTATAGATTGGTCGTTCATTAAATCTTAAAAAAATTTTTTGGCTAACTCTAAAAAGAATTATCAAAATCCGAATAACCGTTTAGGAGAAGTATCAAATCATACACCAGTACAGAAGAATTTTATATATAAGATAATATAGAAAATATAAACCTAAGTAATTTGAAAACAAGTTATACGCGTATACAATACATTTTTAAGCATTTGTATTATTGTAACAAAATCAGTTCTTTAAAAAGAGTCACCACTCTTTATGCACAGTAGACCTCTCTATTGAGTGCGGAAAATACTAAAACAGGGTAAGCACATTTGTTATGTGTTATACATAACGACTGAAAACACTATAATTTTCTAATCAAAACACTTCTCATAGGCCTATAATAATTTAAAATGGAATTCTGTCTCACTATCGAGTCTATCACTAAGTTTCATCAACATCCCAGATGAGTAAATTTGTGTGGAGTTTTCTTGTAAAAAATATATAAATATATAAAATATTTAAAGCCATTATTTGTATTATAGTACAAACAGGGCCATACATAGTTCCCTTTCTTTTTTTTCAAAATAATTTTAAAAATTGTTATAAATTATAACAATTGTAAAGCCAAACTATTTGTATATAATTCTTATCGTTGTTAGTCCAGTCATTACAGTAAGTTTACCTCGGAGTTCGAGGTACCCAACTGTAAGTCTTTAAATACTTGTATATTGACACCCTGAAGTTGTCTCAAAACCTACATATGGTATTGACACCGTACCATTCGAGATACCCAGCTATAAGTCTGTAAATACTTGTATATTGACACCCTGAAATTGTCTCAAAACCTACATATGGTAGGGTGTCAATACCATATGTAGGTTTTGAGACAACTTTAGGGTGTCAATATACAAGTATTTACAGACACACAGCTGGGTAATCTCGAATTCCTAGATTCTTAAATGGCTGGACTATGTAGTTTACTCCATTTTCAGTATAATTGGCATTATAAACTTCGATTTGTATTATTCTTACCAAATTTAAACTTTAAGTTATAGATGTAATTTTAGATTTGTTAATTTGAAATGTTGTGATTATTTTAAAATCCTGCATAAAAACCAAATATAGGTGTAATTTGTGTTAGGCGCCATAATTTTATTGTGATTTTAAATAATCGATTAATTATAGATATTCTTAATTATATATTAGAGCGGATCGATTTGTATGGGTCAAAAAATGTCGCTTAGGCACATATGATTTTCGGATACTAGAGATCAAACTAAGATACTTTGCTAAAGAAACCAAACTAAGATACTTTGCATTGGCCCAAAAATTACAAAACTAGTGGGGGTCGGTATACATTTGGACGCGATTGGGGCCCTCTAAATGGGTCAAAACGGTGTTCGAAATTTGACCTTAATCTTTGGGTTAATGCCCGGGACGGACATCTGAATTCATTTTAGAGGTATTACAAAATTAGTAGGGGTCGGTCATACATTTGGACGCGATTGGGGCACTCTAAATGGGTCAAACGGTTTTTCGAAATTTGACCCCAATCTTTGGGTCAATGCCCGGGACATCTGAATTCATTTTAGAGGTATAGTTTCTTCAGCAAAGTATCTTATTTTGATCCCTAGTATCCAAAAATCATATGTGCCTAAGCGACTATTTTTGACTCATACAAATTGACCCGCTCTAATATATTATTATATTATGTTCTTTATTTTAAGTAGTTTATTGTTACATGTTCCTGATTTTAATATATTCATACTCTATATGTTTATCTGAATAAAAAATGTTATCTCGAATTCTTCTCGTATTCGTTTAATTTCAACTATCCTTTTCCTCGGCATTATTAACTTTCTGAAGTTTATGTTTTCATAAAAAAAATCCGATTAGCTAATTTTATGTCTTCTCGACGTTTCAAGCACTTCTGAATAGAATGAGACCAAATTTGGAAAAAGTAGGTTTTGCGATTCAAAATTATTATTAACCTCGATATTATTAACTTTCCAAAGTTTATTTTTTCATTAAAAAAAATCCGATTAGTTAATTTTATGTCTTCTCGACGTTTCAAGCCGTTCTGAATCGAATGAGACTACATTTGGGAAAAGCATGTGTGTTTTGCGATTCAAGATTGTGAGCTAAAACGTGGATGAAAGGTCTTACACATTTTGGCTAATTACAAAAAACGGCTCGACCGATCGTCGCACAAAACTCACTAACGATAGTCTTTTATTTTAAATTTTTGAATTTGTTTCTGAGAAAACTGAAAACTGAAAACTGACTTCTGAAACTTTCTGAGAAAATATTTCTGAAATCGGTTCAGGCGTTTTCGAGAAAACATTGATCAAAGGTCTAATTTTGAAAAACGCCAGAAAAACGTCACTAATTTTTGCACACTTTGACGAATTTTTAAAATTAAACGACTTGTCTCACGGCCTTAATATTTCAGTATGATCTAGAAGACCATGATATCTATCATCAAAAAAAAAATTCATTAAAATCGTCGAAAAAATATTTTTCAACAGTTAATTACAAGAACTTGTGCCAGCGAATCTTTACCAAAAACTTAATCAGGTCGGTTCTCAACCAATATCTATCGAACGGTTTTTGAGTTTTCAAAATTGATTCAGAATTGCGAGCCTAAACGTAGACTTTTTTCAGTTTTTTGCTATTTGCGAGGAAACGGCTTGGCTTATCGTCGCGTAAAATTGTTATGCGCTAGTCCTCTTCGAGATACATCGAATTGCTTCTAAATTTGTGAAATAGGTGCAGTCGTTTTTGAGAAAACGTCGATTTACGGCAAAAAATCTGATGATGCACATGCACACACACACACAAACTTTTTCTAAATTTGGTCTCATTCGATTCAGAATGGCTTGAAACGTCGAGAAAACAAAACTAGCGAATCGGATTTTTTTATGAAAACATACACTTCTGCTTCGGCAAGTTAATAAGACACAATATAAATTATGTAAACCAATTTCTAAAATAACTAGTGGAGCGCATGGCATCGTGCCTTAAGGCAAATTGCTGGAACTTCTCGTTTTTGAAAAAAAATTACTCTGAAAAATTAGATTTTTGAGAAACTATAAATTTTTGACAAAAATTTACTTTTCTTTGAAAAAAAGACTTTTTGAAAAAAAGTGTATTTTGGAATATTTTGGAAATTCTGAACTTTTTCAAAATTCAAAGCAATCGTACTGCTTTAACTGGATAGAGACGAAATATCGAAGCGCGTAAGCGCCGCGTCGCCGTTCAACGGATAAGCATTGGTACGGAACCCATAGGAATGTAAACAAAATTTATACTTATTGTTAAAATCTTTATAAAATATCTTATAATTTGATGTGTTTATGTCTAATGATCATTTTTAACCGCCAGATGCATTTTTTTTTTACTTTTTTTACTAGATCTCCGAAACCGCTAGATCTGCCTTTATGAAAATTTGATCAGTTGTTCATATTGTTAATAAAAGTGAAATGTTTTTTGAATTATTCAAATCGGACGCTCCGTTCTCTTAAAAATTGAGTTACCGTTTTTTGGCACTTTTTGCCCCATATGTTCGGAACGGCTAGATCTGCCTCCACGAAAAACTAATCAGCACGTTTCCTTATCAATACGAATCGAATGTTTTTTGAATTATTCAAATCGCTTCATCCGTGTTCCCGAAATCGTCGACGAAAATTTGTATCCGAACACACATACACACACATCCATTTTTTCCAAGGTATGCCAAAATATTCAGAAACCTCTGAAACGTAAAGATATATAAAAATTTTCATTTTCGATTTTTTTGCGATTACTATATTACTTACCCTACGGGAAGTTAATAATAAACTAAAAATGCATGTGTATAAAACGGCGCCGAAGGATCATTACGAAGCATAGATAGGACTAAATTAGAGCAACGTGTATCTTTTCAAATCCGCCAGAGGAGAGCTTGCTCGTTACCTTTTTATTTTTATTTATTTTATTAACTTTTACAACTGTCCCGAAACGCACAACAAGTTGAAAATTTTCCTGCCATTAATTAGAAGAAAAGCTCGTTACCTATTGAAAATTTACTCTTCCTTAATATGTCAAAATATACTTTTCCTATATCTATGCCAAATTATACTCATTTATTTATCTATGGCCAAAATCTACCACGTGTTTGCAAAATTATATAGTCCATGATTCTTCCCCGTTTTTCATGTTGTCACACCTTATTTTACGCCTGTATGGGGATGAAACAGAAACTTCAGAGTGCTTTTGGATTTTTGGAGTTTGCATTGAAACAAGAAGTAGAAGAAGTAAGTAAATAAAACAAACAAATAACATATATAAAATAATTAATTAATACATTGAATTTAACATTTGTGTACAAGACATAACAATCTCTTAAAATGTTTGAAGAAACAAATTCAAACGCAACAATTAAAATGGAACCAGTCGAACATCCGCACGGAGAAGAGAATTTTGATGGTTATGATGATTTGCAGGAAAATGATGAGGTATATCTACAGAGATTTATAAAATCTGAAATAATAATTGAGGAAGAGATGGAACAAGAAACGTTTGATGATGCATCAAATTCAGATGAAGAAACCTGTTTGGATATGGACACAATATATCTACAAAGATTCCTAAAATCTGAGGTAACCATAGATGAAGATATAAAACAGGATGTAATCCATAATCAAGACACTTTTGTAAACGACACAAATTCAGATAAAGATTATTGTATCCAAAAGGGTGTTATATATTTACAGCAATTTTCAGAATTTGAAACGAAATTTAATGAAAAAATGTTGCAAGAAAGTTGTGATGATCGAGACGATGATACTAGTATAAATGACACTGGTACAGATTCAGATGATATGCAAAATAATGTAATATATCTAGACCAATTTTTAGAATTTGAAATAAAAATGAATGAAAAAATACAGCAAGAAGCTACTTATGATCTAGATGCTGATGAAATGAGTTTCGATCTGGAATTTAATTCGATCAGTCATGTAGCGGATGATATAAGTGAATGCAACCAATTTTTAGGAAGAGTTTTATAAAAATGTAGAACTACATGCAATTTCAAACAATCTAATAAGTGTGAGACATGCAACAAAACTTTTTATAAGAGATCAAAGCCATTATAAGACATAATCCATAATCAAGACATTTTTGTAAATGACACAAATTCAGATAAAAAATGGTGGAATAAATGAATAAAAAAATATAGCAAGATATATATAATCTAGATGCTGATGAAATGAGTTTTAATCAGGAACTTCATTCGATCAGTCATATAGCGTATGATATAAGCGAATGCAATCAATTTTTAAGAAGAGTTTTATAAAAACATAGAACAATCTGTAATTTTAAAAAAGCTCATAAATATGAGACATGCAGTAAAACTTTTTATAGGAAAGATTCATTCAAATTACATCAAATGTCCAATAGTGGGGGTCATTTTTAATTTACACCTTTTATATGTGAGACATGTGATAAAACATTCAAGACAAATCGGACAAATTCATACTGGAAACCTACCTTATGAAATATGCAATAAAATTATGAAATATGCAACTATGGCCATATTAATTCAACATGAAATGATGATATGGATTCATATGGGAAGACGTCCTCATGGATGTTTATTATACAATAATCATTTGCATATACAATCGGCATATAAGATCATTCAAGTCATCATCATCATCAAAGCCATTATAAGATGTAATCCATAATCAAGACACTTTTGTAAATGACACAAATTCAGATAAAGAATATTGTAAGCAAGATGGGATGTATATTTAGAGCACTTTTCAGAATTTGAGTTGAAATTTAATGAAAGAATATTGCAAGAAGGTATTGATGATTGAGACGATGGTAATGGTACAAATGAAACTGGTTCAGATGATATGCAAAATAAGGTAATATATCTAGACCAATTTTTAGAATTTGAGATAAAAATGAATGAAAAAACACACTTCCCGAAGGAGAAGTTTATGTTTTTATAATCTAGATGTTGATGAAATGCGTTTTGATCAGGAACTTCATTCGATCAGTCATGTAGCGGATAATGTAAGCGAATTCAACAAGTTTTCAGGAAGAATTTTATAAAAACATGGAACAATGTAACTCTATAAATGTGAGGCATGCAACAAAACTTTTCATAAGAAAGATTCATTCAAAACACATCAAACAACCCATTGTGGGGGTCATTTTTAATTTACACCTTTTATATGTGAGACATGTGATAAAACATTCAAGACAAATCGGAAAAATTCATACTGGAAACCTACTTTATGAAATATGCAATAAAATTATGAAATATGCAACTATGGTCATATTAATTCAACATGAAATGATGATATTGATTCATATGGGAAAACATCCTCATGGCTGTTGATTATGTAATAATCATTTGCATATTCAATCAGCTGATTGTTAAGATAGTTCAAGTCATCATCATCATCAAAGCCATTATAAGATGTAATCTGTAATCAAGACACTTCTATAAATGACACAAATTCAGATAAAGAATATTGTAAACAAGATGGGGTTATATATTTAGATCAATTTTCAGAATTCGAGATGAAATTAAATGAAAAAATATTGCAAGAAGGATAGTGATGATCGAGACGATGCTACTAATGATGAACTATGGCCCTATTAATTCAATATGAAATCATTTGCATATTCAATCAACTGATTGTATAGTCTAATCAATTGAAGATAGCTCAAGTCATCATAATCATCATAGCCATTATAAGATGTAATCCATAATCAAGACAAGAAAATTCTAAATTAGTAATATGCATATACAATCAGATTCATTATTTATTAAATAATAAATTATAAATCATATTTATTACATGTGCGACATGTAATAAAGCATTTTAAATCAAACAAGATTTAAAAATTCATGAAAACATTCATAATAGAAAGAGCCCTTGTGAATATACACTATGCAATAAACTATTTATACAATGGAGTCGGTTAAAATCACATTTATTAATACACACCAGAAAATGCTTCTGTAAATGTGCAATGTGCAATAAAACATTTACAGCAAAAATTTAAATAATCGACCATACATTAATCCATAGTAGGATCAACTTCATCAATGTGTGATATGCAACAAAATAATTGCACGATTATATAATTTGGAAAACCATATGCAAATTTATACCCCGTGAATGCAAAATGTGCAATAAGACATTCTCAAGAATTAAGCAATCTAAAAAAGGACATAAAAATTGATCCATATTGGAGATCGACCTCATCAATGTTTGATATGCAACAAAACAATTGCACGATTACATAATTTGGTAAAACATATGCCTATTCAACTTCATGAATGCAAAATGTGCAATGAGACATTTTCGAGTATTAATGAAAAATTATCCATACTGGAGATCGACCTCATCAATGTTTGATATGCAACAAAACTTTTGCACGATTACATAATTTGGAAAACCATATGCCTATTTATCCCCATGAATGCAAAATGTGCAATAAGACATTCTCAAGAATTAAAAAATCTAAAAAGGACATGAAAATTTATATGACAAATATGAAATATGCAATGAGGCAGACATGATGAAAATAAACCAAGGTGTGAATGTAAAAGGAAGAGTCTGTTCGGTTATATTTTTATACGGTGATAATTTATATAGATATATAATATTGATATAAATTTATTAGACAAATTTAGAATTGTTTAATTTGTTGTTTAGGTAATTGTTTATGTTTTTAACTATTTATTATACATTGTATTTATTTAAAATAAATTTTTGTGTTTGTAAACATCAGTATTTTTTCTTTGATATTTTTTTAAGTTTGAATCTCAAAACTGTATAATATTGATATAAACTAGTGGTGTATGGCATTGTGCCTTAAGGCAAATTGCTGGGACTTCTCGTACTGTAATGAAATATTATAAGAATTTTAAATGTTTTCAAATATATTATTATAAATACTGTAAGAGTCTATGAATTGGACGACGACGGTTATACATATGTTTATATAAAAAGTAAATAAACAAAACTTAATCTTATCTCATATTTTTAAAAATTATATGAACTGAATTGCTAAATTAAAATTATTTATTTGAAGTATATAAGAGAGTTTCAGAGTTTTAGCTAGAATTAAAATTAAAATCCGAATAATTTTTGATATTAAAAAGAAAAATTGTTTGGAAATTAAATAAAAAAAATTTTTTTTTGTTTTCCCCAAAAATAATCATCTCGCCAATACAAGCAAAATGTTTTTTGAATCATTCTAATCGGATGCTTTGTTCTCTCATAAACTACGATTGTTTGCACATACAGCTCTGTATCTCTGAAACGGCTGGACCTGTCTTTGCCTAAATCTAATCACCACTTATCCCCATCAATAAGATTTGAATGTTTTTTTAATCATTCAAATCAGATGGTCTGTTCTCTAAAAAACTTAATTTCTATTTTCTGCACTCTATGCGCCGTATTCCCGAAACCGCTGGACCTGGCTTGGCAAAAAACTAATCAACAACTCTCCCTGTCAATACGACTCGAATGTTTCAAATGAATCATTCAAATCGGTTGATCAGTGCTCCTGAAAACGTGGACGAAAAATATAGTATCCATACACACATATGAGCCGCTCAGTGCACACATCGATTAACTCCATAAAACAAAAAGTTGAGAAACGCGATGATTTAATGTATATTGTTTTTTAAAATTTCCCTGATAATATGAATTCAAATATAAATGTAGAAGCGTCGATGCACGGCCAGAACAGATACAGTGTTACTGAAACGATTTACATTATACAGAGTATGGAGTTAATCGAAATGGCTTCTGAAATAAATTAATTATTATTCAATGGCCAAAAAAATTTGCCATTTAACGGTGCTAATCTTTATTATTCCGGAAAGTTATTATAAATACTAAAAGTTATGATTATACCAAGTTCTTACCACTAATATCTCAGTTTTTTCAAAAAGTGGAGTTAGTCGATGTGTGCACTGAGCGGCTCATATATTACATCCATTTTTTCTAAGGTATGCCAAAATGTTCAGGAGATGTTGAAACGTGAAGATATGCAAATATGTTTCCTTTTCGATTTTTAGGCGATTACTATAACTTACCCTAAGTTATTGTAGTATTTGATTAGTTATTTATATTAAATTAATTAATTATTTAACTAGGTGTAAGGCAAGCTGCATATATTTTTCTGTTTTTTCAAAATTTTGAACAAAGTTTTCAAGTTTGAAAACTAATCAAGATAATTACATTGTTATTTCTACCTATTTCTAGTAAATTTATATAAATTATACACATTCTATTATGTCGATCATTTCCACGTATAATATACAGTAAAAAATTCATGCAACTTTAATAAAAAATATCACCTATATCTAGTTAACTTTCCGCAGGTTAAGTTATAGTTACGGGCCAAAAATCGAAATTGAAAATTCTTGCATATCTTCACGTTTTAGAGGTTTCTGAACATTTTGGCACATCTCAGAAAAATTGATGTATGTGTGGAAACAGTTTTTCGTCGACGATTTCGGGCGTACGGATTTCCTGATTTGAATGGTTAAAAAATATTCGATTCCTCTTGATGAGGAGACGTGCTGATTAGTTATCGACAAAAATGTAAGTTTTTAAAAGAATGAATCAACCGATTTAAATGATCTAAAAAATATTCGATTTGTAATTATGGGGAGGAGAAGTGGTGATTTGATTTTAGCAGAGGCAGGTGCAGCCGTTTCGGAGATATTGAGCTAAACGTGCAAACAATGACTGTTTTTGAGAGAACTAAGCATGTTTTTGCTTGTGTTGACAAAACGATTGCCATAGGGAAAAAATTGTTTCCTTTTTTTGAATTTTCAAAAAAAAAATTCTTGAATATTGAAAATAATTTTGATTTACCCCAAGGCACGATTTAAATCATTCAGTTTTATCTAAACCTATAAGCGACTACTGTGTGTCGTGATATGTATACGACTTTGTGTGTCAACTCCCTAATAAGAAAATGAACTAACTTCATGTCGTTTGAGCGAAATGGATTTGTCATTGTCAAAATTGCATCAACAAACGGCTTACTTCAAGAAAAAAGGTAAATCATTCTGTTACTTATAATTTATTCACTGATTTAACAATATAATTATTTCTTAGATGATTAATCTAACCGAAGACCAAAATTTCGACGGCTACACTCTCCTTATAGCATGTGTATCCGTCGGTAACCTCTCACAAATGTCAGCCGACTTACTCATAAATTCTTTAAAAATGAAAAGACTAGGCACAATGTGGCACCCTGCATGTGCCCCCATATCAGGTGTCAACCCTTACGGCTACAATCATCAAACTGACACCACCAGCAACTACTTAACATCCCTAAACACAGCTTTGGAGATTTTCCATGATGCCAGTAAAAAGATTGCAATACTACAAATGAGATCATCTATAAACAATCTATTGAAGCAAGAATTTGTAGATAAATTAGTAGACTTTTTAGGCAGCAAAAACTTTTCGAGGATTTTAATTCTCAGCAGTTGCTACAGTTGTAAATTGACACGTTTGTGCGATGCTGTTTATAGAGGTTCTTTGGCCATGCATTACACAGGTTGCAATGATGTAGATGATGTTCTGTCGAAGTCTCCAAACTGGATTAGATATGATAGTAATGATGATAATGGTAGTCTGATTAATAGCATACCAGGATGTGCTAAGGCACTTTATGAGAAATGTATGGAAAGGAGTTTGCCGGTTTTGTTAATTTTTCGGTATTGTACAGACGGGGATAATAAAAATGAAGCTTTTTTGACTACTAGTGTTTTAAACGAGCTTATTGATGTGTTAAACGAAGCAAACGGTGAATTGGACATTGTTGTACCAAAGTCTTGGAATTATCTTTATGGAAATATTCCACCCGATAATATATTCTAATTACCATGTTATTTTTTTCACTGTTATTCAGAATCCTTATTGAAATTTCTAGTTTATATTTACTTAATAAACAATGGAAAAGATAAAAGTATTATTTATATACATATGTTTTATTTTATCTTCTTCAAGGCAACTAGATTTGTTAATTTAATATTTTCTCATTTCAGTCATTCTAAATCATTTGACACTACTATTGGAAAATGTACGTGAATAAGAATTTCAAAGTCATTTGGAGAAACTTGATAAGGACACACATAAAATTAGCAAATCAGATTTTCTAGACAAAACGAAGATTTTCTTCAGGAAGTGAATAAATAACATATAGTCCAGTCATTTAAGCTTAAATTTGGTAAGAATCTCCGAATTCGAGATACCCAGCTGTAAGTCTGTAAATACTTGTATATTGACAGCCTAAAGTTGTCTCAAAACCTACATATGTTGCGTGCACCCTACCCTATGTAGGTTTTGAGACAACTTTTAGGGTGTCAATATACAAGTATTTACAGACTTATAGCTGGGTATCTCGAATGGTAGAGTGTCAATACCATATGAGACATCTTTAGGGTGTCAATTATTTACAGACAAATATTTACAGACTTACAGCTGGGTATCTCAAATTCCGAGATAAACTTACTATAATGATTGGACTAATAATTACAATCTACATTTAAAGACCTATTAAATGATATATCATATTCCTAAAAGATGTTGCTTCTTGGCAAGTTTCCAAAATGTTTCCCAATTGTATTTGATGTTTTTTTGGCATTAATTTCCACAATTTTGGTATTTATTATTCAAATATACACATTTACATCAGTCAATAGTCCTTTGGGTTATTCATGGGGGCTAAACATAGAACAAATGCGCTTTACTCTGTATGAATGTTTTTAGCATATCATAGATGGTGCTAGTGTGCTTCAAATTCAGCATTTGTTTTAAAACACTGTTTCTCTAGATATTGTACACTTTCTTTAAACATTCAAGTACTAATTTTATATATTAAAAAGTTGAGTTTTAATTTTTTTAACTTCCCGAAGGAAAAGTTTATATTTTCAGCAACAAATCCGATTCGCTATTTTTATGCTTTCTCGACGTTTCAAGCCATTCTGAATCGAATGAAACCAAATTTAGTTAAAGTGTGTGTGTGTGAACAGATTTTTTGTCGTAAATCGACATTTTTTCAAAAACGGCCGGATCGATTTGAAAAATTGAAAAGCCATCGAATGGCTTTTATCTCAATGACTATTGTTTATCAGTTTTGTGCGACGATTGGCCAAGCCGTTTCTGTATAAATAGCAGAAAAGTTAAAAAATATTTCGTCCACGTTTTAGCCCGCAATTCTGAATCGATTTTAAAAATTCAAAAACCGTTCAAAGGACATTGTTTGGGAATCGTGCTGATTATAGTTTTTGGTAAATATCGGCCGGGCCGTTTTCTTGTAATAAAGTGTTAAAAATAATTTTTACGATGATTTTTATGATTTTTTTTACTGTAGATACCATAGTCTTATAGATCATACTACAATATTACGGCCCTACGACAAGTAACTTTCATCGACGTTTGCTTAAAAACGCTTGAACCGATTTCAAAAATTTAAAAGCCAATTTCCACGTGGAGCCGTTTCTTTGCAAATAGCTAAAAAGTAAAAAAAAATAATTCAAAATCAAAATTATTCATTTAAAGTATATAAGTGAGCCTTAAAACTTTAGCCAGAATTAAAATTAAAATCTGAATTATTTTTGATAAAAAAAATGAATTTTTTTTTTCAAAAGCAATTGTTTCGTCAACACAAGTAGAAAGTTTTTTGAATCATTGAAATCGGATGCTATTTCTCTCAAAAACCGCCATTTTTTGTACATTTAGCTCTATCTTCGAAATGGTTGGAGCTGCCTTTGCCAAAAACTAACAACCACTTCTCCCAATCATTACAAATTCAATGTTTTTTAGATCATACAAATTGGATGCTCCGTTCTCTCAAAAACTCGATTTCTATTTTCTGCACTTTTGCTCTTTATCTCTGTAACGGCTGGACCTGCTTTTGCCAAAAACTAATCAGTACATCTCCCTATCGAAAGGAATCGAATGTTTTTTGAACCATTCAAATCGGTTGATCCGTGCGCCCGCAAAAGATGGACGAAAAAATGCGGACATATAGAATACACAAATGCATTTTTTCTGAGGTATGCCAAAATGTTCAGAAACCTTCAAAACGTGGAAAAATGCAAAAATTTTCATTTTTGACTCATTACTAAAACTACCCTACGGGAAGTTAATAATAAGCTACGATTTTAGGGCCTACAAGCACGTGTACGTGTTTGAGAAAATTTTATTTGAAATCGCAATGTTTAGATTTAATTTAAAGCAATAACTTTATTTTGAAATAAATAGTTGAAAAATTTATCTAAATATCTAAATTTCAATTTCGATTGATTAAGTCAAATCTTACACATTTCGGGAACTTCAAGCAATTCGCCTTAAGACTAAATGCCACTTTCAACTAGTTGATTTTTAGGAGATTATTTAACCAACCCTACGGGAAGTTAATAAATAAATAAATAACATTATAGAAATGGAGAAAAGTGTGGGTGTGAGTTTCCTTCTAGCGTTAATCGATTTTTCATCAATGTCATTTGTGAAAAAAAAAACGTTTTAAATACAAAAAAAGAAAAGAGAATCCATTATCAAAAACTCCCCTATGTTTCTTACCCACAAAATTCTAAGGGTGTGTTCACGCATGCGCAAAAGCTTGCGGAACAGAATTCATGAATGGCGATGAATTATGTGACATAAATAAATAAGGAAACATAATATAAATTGAAAATTAATATATAAAATATATATATTTTGAGATTTATCGTTTTATAATTATAGTTCGCTCTATCGATTTACTAGAAAATTATAAGTGGTGTTTTTTTGTGAAGGACTAATTTTGTAAAAGTGTTTTCAAAATGGATATTTATACTAAAAGGTATGAATTAATGTTTACTAGTTTATTGATAAATATTATAGTATTTATTAATTTTTAAGATTTTTGAAATTAAATATTATAGTTTTTCATGAAATGTTAAAAACAACTGCATTTATATAAATAATAACAATGAATGCTACGATATGTCGGAAATTATATATTTCTTATACAATATAAAATTCTTTTGTACAGGTGTATGATTTGGTACTTCTCCTAAACGGTTATTTGGATTTTGATATTTCTTTTTAGGGTTTGTCAAAGAAAATTTTTAAGACTTATTGTACAACCTATAGTAATATTGAAGAAATAAATGGCAAAAATTATTATTATTATTACACTTATCATTATTTGATATTGAAAACATTTGAACCGTCATCTGCTAGAAATGTCAATGCACTTAAATTTTTAATTTAGCTGAAATTATGAGCCTAGATAATATTAGAATATAATATTCAAGAAAAATGTAATGTCTACATTATTATTGCCGAAAAACAGCTGAGATGTGCCAGAGAGTAAAATAATATAAGATACAGTCAGCAGTATATGTCTGGCAGATGAAATTATATAAACCAGTGTAATAAATAACACAATAAGTCCAAAATTGCATATACATTATTTTTTTATAATTATGCATGTTACATTTTAGTTTACTTTACTAAATTATTTAACAATACAAAAAAATATTTCTATAGATATAATATTCTATTCTATAGATTAATAAGTACTTATTAAAAAAATGATTTAGAATTTTATTTCGGTATCAAAAATTCATTTGTTTGACATTGCATATGGAATATTTAGCAAGTTGATCTTAGATTGAAGAGTGCCCATATACAAAGAATTTACAAATTAATTCACCTAAGATTTGAACATAAACAATAATGTTTATTAAATAATTAGCATGAAAAATGAACTTCAGAAATTATAATACTCGTATATCGTACGAGATTATGAAAATTATAGACTAAATTATTGAAACAATTATGTTGGTTGGTAAATTTAAGTGTGATATTGCATTTTTACCGCAGATACTATATTATTTTTTTCTGATTTTTTTTATACTGCTTATGCTAAGACTATAAATGAATTTCAAAGACAGAACAACAAATAGGATATTAAAAAGTATAGAATAGGACATTAAAAAAATTAGAACTTCTGATTTGTAGACGTGGGTACAGCACAACATCTGTCGGGTCATCCTGTATATTTATATAAATCTTATTTAGACCTCTATGATATGCTGGAGCAATTAAAACTGAGGTAATATCAGAATGGCCGGGTTTGCGATCTATTTATACTTGTTTATCTATGAAAGTAGTTTAATTCGATTATAAAATAACTGTATAAATAACAGTAATGGTACTTTTCAATGATGCTCAATTATCAGGAAATTTTGAATAGTGTTTTGAAATACATTTTTTTTTTGTTCCCCATTAATTAATTTTTTAAACATTAATTTTTTCCCCTTTTATCGACAAAAAAAAAATTTCCGCCTGTCCTAAGTTATTTTTAACTACCCGTAGGGTAAGTTATAGTAATCGCAAAAAAATCGAAAATCAAAATTTTTATATATCTTTACGTTTTAGAGGTTTCTGAATATTTTGGCATACCTTAGAAAAAAAGGGTGTGTATGCGTGTGTGTGTTCGTGTGTATATGTGTTCGTAAACAAATTTTCGTCGACGATTTCGGGAACACGGATGAAGCGATTTGAATAATTCAAAAAACATTTGATTCGTATTGATAAGGAGACGTCCTGATTAGTTTTTGGCAAAGGCAGGTCTAGCCGTTCCGAAGATATGGGGCAAAAGGTGCCAAAAGCGGTAACTCAGATTTTAAGAGAACGGAGCGTCCGATTTGAATAATTCAAAAAACATTTTACTTGTATTAACAAGATGAAAAACTGATCAAATTTTCATGAAGTCAGGTCTAGCGGTTTCCAAGATCTAGTGAAAAAAGTAAAAAAAATGCCATCTGGCGGTCAAGAATGATCATTAGACATATGCACATCAAATTATCAGATATTTTATAGACATTTTAACAATAAGTATAAATTTTGGTTACATTCCTATGGGTTCTGTACCAATGTTTACCCGTTAGACGCCGACGCGGCGCTTACGCGCTTCGATATTTCGTCTCTATGCAGTTAAAGCAGTACGATTGCTTTGAAAAAAAGTTCAGAATTTTCAAAATATTCAAAATACACTTTTCTTCAAAAAGTCTTTTTTTCAAAAAAAAAAAAAAATTTTTGTCAAAAATTTATAGTTTCTCAAAAATCTAATTTTTCAGAGTAATTTTTTTCAAAAATGTTAATCGTTTAAAAAAATAATAATTTTTGGTACGGGAAGTTCCAGCAATTTGCTTTAAGGCACGATGCCATGCGCCCCACTAGTTTAACAATTATTTTAACAAAAGTATGACAAAAGTTTATAATTTTTTTTTTGACATTGAAACAATATCGATATTATTTTTTTTCTTCTTGTGGCAACACTATTGATGTGTCTTAATTGATTAAAAATGTCACATCTGTCAAAAGTTATTTTAAAATCAAGAAATAATGTCAAATATGTTGTATTTTAAGAAAAATATTTGTTTAAACAATATAATATTAGAAGGAACATGTTTAATTATAAGGTAAAACATTATATTTAGATATTTTTTAATATATTAACCTCAAAAATTTTATTGATTATTGATTTTGCACAACAAGGTTTCTAAATTGCTTGGATTTATTTTTTGGAGGAAAATTTTATGTTTTTGCTAGAAAATCCGAATGGTAATTTTTGGTTTTCTTAAGGTTTTAAGTCATTCTGGATCGTTTGGCACCAAAATTGAAAAAAATACTTGAGTTGGTTTGTTTTTCACCAAGATCAGCCAAGCTGGTTCTTTATTATTTGCAGAAAGCATTTTAGCCAAAAATCCTGAATCTAATTTCATAAACTGCAACTTGCCTTTAAGCTTACCTAGCTTTTAATCAATTTATCAAACGTTTTAAGTCATTCTGGATAGTGTGACACCAAAATTGAAAATAACTCGAGTTGATTTGTTTTTCACCACGATCAGCCAAGGTGGTTCTTTTTATTGCAGAATGCATTTTAGCCAATAATCCTGAATCTAATTTAAAAATTTGCAACTTGCCTTAAAGCACATAGCTTTTAATTAATTTATAAAACTTTTTAAGTCATTTTGGATCGTTTGGCACCAAAATTGCAAAAATAGTTCGAGTTGTTTTGTTTTTTTTTACCATGATCAGCCAAGGTGGTTCTTTTTTATTTGCAGAAGCATTGTAGCAAAAATTCTGAAACTAATTTAAAAACTTGCAACTTGCCTTAAAGCGGGTCTAGATTTTAATTAGTTTATCGAATTTACCAAACGTTTTAAGTCCTTCTGGATCTTTGACACCAAAATTGGAAAAATAACTCGAGATTGATTTGTTTTTCACCATGATCAGCCAAAGTCGTTCTTTATTATTTGCAGAATGCATTTTAGCCAAAAATCTTGAATTTAATTTAAAAAATTGCTACTTGCCTTGAAGGGGGTCTAGCTTTTAATTAATTTATCAAATTTATCAAAAGTTTTAAGTCATTTTGGATTGTTTGACACCAAAATTGATAAAATAACTTGAGTTGATTAGTTTTTGGCGACGATTAGTCAAAGTGGTTCTTATTAGCCAAAAATCCTGAACCTAATTTAAAAACTTGCAACTTGCATTAAAGTGTACCTAGCTTTTAATTAATTTATCAAATATTATAATGGTAATCCCTATTATGTTTTAGGTAGGACAACAAACTGTTTTATTTTAAGTGATTTTTGAAGTTGCACAAGCTTTACGAAGAGAATCAAAGAGAATTTCTAGAGAGTAAAATGAAATTGTAAGCTTACGTCCATGAATCTTTAAATACTATTTTGCTAATAATATGGCATGAATGATTTCATTTAATTAAAATCATAGCTTGAAAAGTTTTGGTAACTACATTTCATCTTCACTCTTTCAATGAACCAATTCTGATGTTCTTTCGAATCTTTTGAAAGTATATTTAGCTTCACCTATTGGACAAGCAAATTTTTTATATTGCGGCTCTTCTCCATATATTTTTTGTAAATCAAAAAATATCAAAGTTTTGACCAGAGTCTGATATTATATACAAGTTTAATTATTACAACTTGCTTTTGAGCAAATTAATAATTGTAAACACAAAGGTACCTTGTCCCACAAAATGCATTTTTTATATATCTAAAAATAAGTTTTATCTTATATATAAAAAATTCTTCTGTTTGGGCGTTAGTAAATCACAATGCCACATTGCATCTGTTAAAAAAAATAATGTACATATATACAATTTTGAACTTATTGCATTATTTATTAAACTGAACTATATAATTTCATCTGCCAAGCATAAACTGTTGACTGTATCTTATATTATTTTAATTTCTGGCATATATCAGCTGCTTTTCGGCAATAAGAATGTAGGCATTACATTTTTCTTGCACATTACATTCTAATATTGTCTAGGCTCATAATTTCAGCTAAATTTAAATTTCAAGTGAATTTACATTTTTAGCAGATGACTGTTCAAATGTTTTCAATGTCAAACAATGATAAGTGGTTTTTAGTCATTTTTTCCATTTATTTCTACAATATTACTATAGTTTTATCGTTCATTAAATCTTAAAAATCTTCTTTGACAAACTCTAAAAAGAATTATCAAACTCCGAATAACCGTTTAGGAGATGTATCAAATTATACACCCGTACAGAAGAATTTTATATATAGGATATCGTTCATCGATAATTCTTATTTTTTACAACCCAGCTACTTTTTTTGAATGACATGCAGAATATTATGTAGCTAGATACTTTTATCATCTTGTACATAAAATCTCAAATAAAATTATAAGAATTGATTTTGGATATATGAGTTTGAAAAAAAAAGCTTTATTATAGTTAAACAAGCTAAAATTTGTCTATATGATACAAAATTTCTCGTAAACAGTTTTTTTAACTACTTCAATGTTTAATTGCCAATAAATTGTTATTGGTAAACTTATTGAATCATATTTATTTATGTGTCTTAAAATATTTCATTAATTATTATATTAATACTATCCATTCTTTCATTTTTTCTTGGAAATTTATATTTATATCGCTCAGTTAGGTAATATATTATTTAGATGAATAATTATATTAATATATTAGTTAGATATATAATATATTACTGTTAATATATTATATATCTCATTTATAAACATTTTTATCGAATGTGATATTGGTATATGTATTATGTCTATAATTTTTTTTTCGGCTGACATTATACATACTATTATTACTGTATATACTGCATTAAATATACTGCAATAGTAAATAAATTAACAATTTATATTATCTTCACATTTTAAATATATATATATATATATATATATATATATATATATATATATATATTAGTGATGTGCCAAGTCGAATCAAGTGATTCGAATCATTCGAATCAAGCCTTTAACGACTTGATTCGAATCAGATTTCACTTGATTCGAATCAACTCGCATCAAGCCGCGAAATATTTACTGTGATAAAATATGTATTAACACAAATTTTTCATAAATATAAAATTTTTCATAAATATAAATATAAAAAAAATGTATTAATTTAATTCAATATTATAATAATATAAAAAATAAATATCATAAATATAAAAAATAACCAATGAATTAAATCATGCGAGCCACCCGACTTTAATATGCTTAAATGTATCAGCCGACTCCAATCGTCTTTATATAACTTTAACCGCATTCATCGACTAACTATATCATTCGACTTCATACGGCTCAAACCGAATCAAGCGGCGATATGAGTTGTTCCGACTTCATGAGTCAAACCGAATCAAGCGGCGATATGAGTTATTCCGACTTCATGACTCAAACCGAATCAAGCGGCGATATGAGTTGTTCCGACTTCATATGAGCCAACTCGAATCAAGCGGCGATATGAGTTGTTCCGACTTATTATGAGCCAACTCGAATCAAGCGGCGTTATGAGTTGTTCCGACTTCATGAGCTAAACCGAATCAAGCGGCGTTACGAGTTATTCCGACTTCAATTCTGATTCGAATCATCCCGACTTCAAGCCGTTCGAGCGATATGAGTTAACCGTATGGGCGATACAGTGCGTCGTCGTTCTTGCGTGTTTATTTATTTTACGGAGCGCTGAGAGCGATTTTGTTCGTGAAATATCAATACACAATTTTGATAATAATTAAGTGTTTTAGATTTTAAATGTTATCAGAATAAACCACTCGAAATTATGAAACGAGTTTCGGGAATCTTTCAATATAATTCTCTTTGGAAACAATTACTAAATACCAGAAAGTTAGTAAATAATATGTTAACTTCTGATTATGTAAGTAATGGCAAATTCACATTAATGAAATTAACTTTCAGCTCTCAGTTTAGATGCGATCCTTTACTGATTACATAGTAAAATAAACAATCGACCCATGATTCCAAATATTGTTTTATATGCTTTAGTGATGCACAATTGTTTGGTAATCTATTATTGTAAATTAATTTGAAGATATTTTTCAGCCGTTCTCAAAATTATATCATTTTTAATAATTTTCAGAATATACTTTTTGATAGTAATTTATGTTTACAATTTTTACTTTGTCGGTTATATTGGTTAAACTGACAATTTTGATTATAAATTTGGATCATTTTTACTAAATTAATACATCCATGATTTTTTTCGTCCATATATTAGGTTGTCAAATATCTCACTTCCGCCTTTTTGTATTATAAACCAAGAGCAAAAAAGCGGAAGGGAGATATTTGACAACCCAATATATATACTTGATTCGAGTTGATTCGAATCATGATTCGAATCAGGTTTTTTTCTGATTCGAATCATTCGAATCGGGAATTTTTCGAGTCGGCACATCACTAATATATATATATATATTATATTTTTTATTAATACTGTTTTTATTTTTCAGTAGTGCCAATAAAACTTCGAGTTGGTGTTCCTGGGAATAAAAAGGTATGTGAATATATTTTCTTACTATTTCATATATATATATATATATATATATATATATATATATAAATATATATATATATATATATATATGTATATATATATACTAGCTGGCCCGGCAATCGTATTTCTATACAATTTCTAGAGAATCCAAAAAATTTACACATTTAAATGTGTAAGGTTGTTATGTTTGTATGCTATAGGCAATGAGGTAACATAAAAACAATAAAACCCCAGAGTCTACATGTTCAATTTTATATAATTTATATTAAGAATATTTGTTTGACCATACTTTGATCTTACAATCGAACTGGAAGTTTCTGTGGAACATTAACTGTTGATACATTTAATAGAATGGGAGTTTTATTATAATCAATTTTCAAAATATTTTATTCCAGAGAACTTGTAGTTTTGTGCATTGACATTATTGACATTTTTACAGGTGTGTGTTCTAAAGTTATTATACAGCCAACTTTCTTATTCAAATTGTTGACGGTTACTTGAAATAAGTTATTCGACAATGTCTCTATCAATTGATTCTAAATTTAGGATATTAATTTGAATAACCTAAATAAAACTAATAATATATTATAAAAAATAGAATGCAAATAAGTATAAATTATACAAGTGAGTTTTTTTAAAAAAAATCGAAAATGAAAATTTTTGCATATATTTAGGTTTTCGAACTTTTTGGCATACCTTAGAAAAAATGAATATATGTGTGTGTGTATGGATACAATGTTTCGTTGACGTTTTTGGGAGCACGGATCAACCGATTTGAATGATTCTAAAAACATTCGATTCTTATTGATCGGGAGGCTTGCTGATTAGTTTCTGGCAAAAACGGGTCCAACCGTTTCGAGGTACGGAGCAAAAATGCAAAAAATGGCAATTCAGTTTTTGAGAATGGAGGGTCCGATTTGAATTATTCAAAAAAACATTTTACTTGTAATGACGAAATGAATAACTGTGAAAAATGATCATTAGACATATGCACATCAAATTATCACATATTTTATAGATATTTTAATAATAAGAATAAATTTTGTTTACTTTTCTATGGATTCCGTATCAATGTTCATCCGACGCGGCGCCCACGCGCTTCGATATGTCGTTTCTACGCAGCTAACGTATCGCGATTGCTTTGAAAAAAGTTCAAAATTTCCAAAATATTTCAAAGTATAAAAAAAAATCAAATTTTCCCAGAAGGTTAATTTTCTTATAAAAAAAATAAAAATCCATTTTTTCAGAATTCTAAAAGAAATTTGATTTTTTTTTTAAATATAATTTTTGGTACGGGAAGTTCCAGCAATTTGCTTTAAGACACGATGCGATGCACTACTAGTTTTACATTTTCATGAGTTGCGTACCAAGATTAACAATGTTTAACCGTAATTTTGCGATGCGGCGCTTACGCGCTTTCTATCATCCCTAAAACAGCTAAACAGCGTGATTGTTTTGAGAAAAATCAAAATATCCAAAAGAGTAGTTTATGATCAAGTTAAAAAAAAAAACAAATTCTTTTTCATACTCTCAAGATTTTCAAAAATGGTAAAAATAAAATCAATATTTTCAAAAAATTTCAAAAATCTAAAAGAACTATTTTTTTCAAAAATTTAATGCTAAATATAAATTGCAATACGGGAAGTTCCAGCAATTTCTCTTAAGGCACGATACCATGCACCACTAGTTTTACATTTTTATGAGTTACAAAGAATAATAATGTTCATCCGCTTATCTGCGACGCGGCGCTTACGCGCTTCGAGATTTTATCTCTGAAACAGCTAAACGGCGTGATAGCTTTGAAAAAATTCAAAATTTCTAAAAGAGTTGGTTTTGATCCAGTTTTTTTTAAAAAAAATCTTTTTTTTTCATTCTCTTTCAAAAATGTTAGAAATAAAATCAAAGTTTTCAAAAAAAAATTTCAAAATTCTCAAAAAAACTATTGTTTTCGAAAATTGAAAGCTTCTAAAAAATGTGAACTACAGTACGGGAAGTTCCAGCAATTTGCCACAAGGCACGATGCTATACACCACTAGTTCTTAAATTCAATTTACTTTTCTGATTATTATTATTTCAATTGTTTTTTTTTTTAAAAATCAGATTTATTCAAAATTTTCAAAAATATTTAAAAAAATCAAAATTTTCAAAAAATTTCAAATTTCTCAAAAAAATTAATTTTTTCAAAAATTTAAAGCTCTAGCAATTTGCCATAAGACACGATGTCATACACCACTAGTTTGATCATTATGTCAAATATTTTTTACTATAATCTGATTTGATATATATAATTTTTAGGTCAGAATAATATAAGGGACCCTTAACTTAATTTAAAATTTTTTTTTTCTACATTGATGTTCTATCTCGTATATACTACGCTTTCTCGCTTAAGACGCGTATTGGCCCGTTTTCTAGTAAATTGTCTTAACGGGGTTTTACGGTATTTAAATGGTGACTGTCCTTTTATTCAATTGATCATTTATCTGCTATTTTGAGAAAGTCTTGGAGGTATCGATAAGGGGGTCCCTTTCCGAATGAATCAGGTATTAAATTCCTGAGACGTTACTCATTGTGAGAAGATGAAGACGACAGGGTTTGGGAGAAAGAAATTTTTGAAGTAAAACTTCTTTAGGCGCGATATGGGTGTAAAAATTTCTTTAGGCTACACGGGTGTAAATCCGTACAAATGCAACGAAAACGCCAACGTGAAGTTGAACACTACGACGCAGGTAGGCGCTGATGTCGCGAGTCGCGATCCACTCCCGTCACGTCATGCGTAAGTCGAGCGCTAAACCCTATATGAACTTGCATTAATTGAATCACGTTTTTTCTTAGAGAATAAATGTGTCATGGAATATAATAAATTTATATTGAATTGAAAGTCTCGTTGAAGACAAAATAATATCTACTGCCACGGATATTTATGTAGGTTGCCATGCGACAGATCAACAATCATACATTCGTCAGCAGTTTCACAAAAATCGGTTATTGATACCGGGGGTTTGCCGTATGAAATAATTTTAGTTCTGAATAAATTTTACATTATAACAACTAATATCGATGTAAGTGATGGCTTAGCTAATGGTTGTGTGGGAAAATTAGTGTACATAGAACGTGGCGATAATGATGAACTTCTACGTTTATGGTTTGAATTTCCCGGTAAGATAGGTAACAAAATTAGGAAGAAAGCTTCACATCATATTCAAACTCTTAATATCAGTAGGACAGCTGTGCCGATTCTCAGGAGATCTTATTAACTTCCCGAAGGAGAAGTTTATGTTTTCATCAAAAAACCCGATTCGCTAATTTTATGTTTTCTCGACGTTTCAAGCCATTCTGAATCGAATGAGACCAAATTTGGAAAAAGTATGTGTGTGTGTGTGTGTGTGTGTGTGTGTGTATGTGAACAGATTTTTTGCCGTAAATCGACGTTTTCTCGAAAACGGCTGGGTCGATTTCAAAAATTTAAAAGCCATTCGATGTACCTTGACGAGAACTATTGTTTGTCAGTTTTGTGCGACCATCGGCCAAGCCGTTTCTTCATAAATGGCAGAAAAGTGAAAAATTTTTCGTCTACGTTTTAGCCCGCAATTCTGAATCGATTTTGAAAATTCAAAAACCGTTCGAAAGATATTGGTTGGGAATCGTGCTGATTAGTTTTTGGTAGAGATCGGCCGGGCAGTTTTCTTGCAATAAAGTTTTTAAAAAAAAAAAATCGACGATTTTTATGATTATTTTTTTGACGATAGATACCATAGTCTTCTAGATCATACTAAAATATTACGGCCCTACGACAACTGGTTCAGCTTTAAAAATTCGTCAAAGTTTGCAAAAATCAGTATGGTCTTTTTGGCATTTGTCAAAATTAGACTTTTGATCGACGTTTTCTCAAAAACGCCTGAACCGATTTTAGAAATGTAAAAGCCATTTGATGTATTTCGGTGAGGACTATCGTTTGTCAGTTTTGTGCAACGATCTGCCAAGCCGTTTCTTTATAATTTGAAAAAAACTTTTCGTCCACATTTAAGCTCATCCTACCGAACGATTTTAAAAAATCAAAAACTGTTCGAAAGATATTAGTTGGGAATGGTACTGATTAATTTTAGGTGAAAATCTACCGAGCCGTTTTCTTGTAATTAACTGTTGAAAGAAAAATTCAAGCCGATTTTTATGGAACTTTTTTTGGCGATATACATCATGGTCTTATAGAACTTACTGTAATATTACGGCCTAACGACAAGTAGTTTAATTTTAAAAATTCGTCAAAGTTTGCTAAAACTAATATCGTTTTTTTTAAAGTAGGATTAATGAAGTATATTATTTACACATTTTTTTTTTATTAAGTCGATTATTTACACATTTCGGGAAGTTCATGTAACTTGCCTCAAGGCTAAATACCAAACCAACTAGTTATTATTGATGTTATGTGATTATTAAAAGATGATTTTTAAAATTCAAATATGATGTTTTTTTTATTTTTATCTTAATTGCCTACTCATACAATATTAAAAGTTTTACTTCAATCGCGTGTGATCCTTACGCGCACTCTTTTTTTTTCTTTGCTTTTTTTTTTAACTTCTTGAAAGATTAGTAAGCGTTTTCGACCTGCTAATTTTACGTTTAGTCGTTCTGAATCGTTTGACACGAACATTGGAACAAGTATAGGATTCGACAAATAACTTTCTTTTAAAAAATGCTATAAAAAAACTACTGAATTTTCTCTCAAGTTTTTGTTTGTTTTTGAAAGTAGAATCTTTCTGGTTAATAATAGAAACTAATGGAGCATGGCATTGTGCCTTAAGTCAAATTGCTGGAACTTCTAGTACCAAAATTAAAAAAAGATTCAAACTTTTTCTTAGAACTTTGGAAAAAATAGATTTATGAGAATTTTAAATTTTTTGAATAAAATGGTCTTTTTGAAAAAGTTGGCTTTTTTATTCTTCGAAATGTTTTGAGAATTTTGAAATTTTTTTGCGATACCTTAGCCGCATATAAACGAAATATAGAAGCGCTTGAGCGCCGCGTCGCAGTCTTAAGGATGAACATTGGTACGGAAACCCTAAAAATGTTAACAAAATTTATACTTATTTAAAATCTCTATAAAATATCTGATAATTTGATGTGCATATAATGATCATTTTTGACCGGCAAATGGCCTTTTTTTACTTTTTTCACTAGATCTCCGAAACCGGTAAATCTGCCTTCTCAAAAATTTTTTCGATTCTTCATTTTGTCAATGCAAATAAGATGTTTTTTGAATCATTCAAATTAGGCGTTCTGTTCTCTTTTGAACTACCAATTTTTGGCAAGTTTTGCATCGTATCTTCAAAACGGCTCGTTTTTTTTGCCAAAAATAGGAATCGAATATTTTTTGAATCTTTCAAATCGGTTAATCCGTGTTCTCGAAATCGTTGACGAAAAATTGTATCTATACACACACACTCACACGCACGTACACACACATACATGCACCATTTTTTTAAGGTATGCCAAAATGTTCAGAAACTTTCAAAACGTGAAGATTTTTTTGCGATTACTATAATTTAGACCATGGGAAGTGGTTGCCAAAAACGATCGTTAGATGCCTCTTTTTGAAAAACTTTTAGAACTAATTGAACTAGCTTTGGATCTCCAGGGGTCCATGACAATTTTAAAAGGGTCCACGTCAGCGAAAAAAAAATTTGGGGTCTACGAAACCGATGGGGGTCCACTGTCTTATCGTGGCTGTTTAGATGGCGACCCAAACGGTTGTCCAATCTTTAAATGATTATTTTATTAATACATTTTCTGTAATACCAATAAATTTTTTACTGCAATTTTGGGCAAGGCTATTTTTACTTGGAAACATTCTGCTATATTTATTACCAATTGAAAACCGATATCACAACGGCTTGAGATCACGGTGTCCGAGGCTGGTTTCAAACCTCTGATACGAGTCTATGAGAAAATATTGATGTCTTTTGTTATTAATAGAAATGGATGGATGGAATGTCCTTTAATTGTTTATGATAAAATTTATGTGTTGTGATTCATATTTGGTTTTAGTTTAATTTTTAACCGGAGTTTTTGTGATAAATGGAAGGATGTGCGCATACATTTTATCAGTTTGGTATTATTAATGCAATTTTAGATTAAAAATTAATCAGTAAAATTATATATATATATATATATATATATATATATATATACAGGGCCGGTCCTACCTTGAATGCAATGCATGCAAAAAATGCGGGCGCACGCCTTAGGGGGCGCCAAAACAAGGTTCGGAAATGAAATTTATAATATATATATATATATATATATATATATATATTTAAAAATAAAATCTAGAATACTTAATAGATTATGATAAACAATCCAACTTAACTATGAGTCACAATGAGCATATTCAGTTTGCAATGTGATATCAATAGAAACAATTAACCAAATAATAACTCTGCAAATTTTAAATTATTATTTCTGCTTATTGTTTAATGTACTTTTAAATTCTTTTCTTCTATCTAGCCATCCTACGAAAGTTTAAATTAATTATTGGGCGTTATTAATGAAAAATTGCGAGCTGATTTACTTGAAATGGAACTTGTTAAAGAAATATATACTAATTATGATAGAGAAAATGGTAAATGGGGAGTCAATGCTCAAAAAATGGCTTGTTTAATCCGAAAAATTGTATTGTACCTTTTGTTTTTTGAACGTTAAAGACATGCGTGGTTAGGTTTATGGTTTATTAAAAATGGAAGCAAAATGTACTTAGGAACAAAAATCTTTAAGGTTTTTTTTACACAATTTAATTATTAACTATGCAGAAATAATACAGATTCAAATATAATTTGTTTGTTTCATTATAGTTAATGGAATATGTAATTTCTTTGCATCTTTTACTAATCTTTGGACAGCACTTTAAAAAGTCCTCTGAATATGATGGGGAAGTAAAGTTGAATACAATTTGGCCCCTACGATACCAATAAGGAAAAGTTTACGATTCAATTTTAGATATTGTAAATAATGAAAAAATGAATTAGAATAAAATTGAATTTAAAACATGAAATACGAGTGTTTTGTTTAAAAATAAAGGTCTAGTCTTTTTTTTGCTCTTTTGGCGTGATTTGCTCTATAGAATAAATCGCATAATGAATAAGTTAAATGTTTTAAAATCTCAAATATTAATATTACACCTACGTTAGAAATAATTGAGAATTTAAAAATATTTAATTTGTAAAGATAGATTTTCTAAATAAATTTAAAATCAATGTATTCTATACGTATTTAGATTATATCTAATTTTTTGTGTACTAAAGTGTGTTCAAAAATCCAGAATGATTAAAAATTAATTAAAAAAATAAAGTAAATGTTTATATAATTTTAATGAAAAGCTGATAAAACAGTTGAAATTATTGAGGGGGGCGCTAGAACAAATCTTGCATGCGGGCGCTGAGGACCTCAGGACCGGCCCTGTATATATATATATATATATATATATATATATATATTATATATATATGTCAATGTCTGTCGGGTAATCTAGTATATATGTATATTCATATATATATATATTATATATATATATATATGTATGTATATATATATATATACATATATACTAGATTACCCGACAGACATTGTCCTGTACTCACAATTCAAAAGTTCCAATTTTTTTAATATCTTATCCTATACTTTTTAATATCCTATTTGATGTCCTGCCTTTGTGATTCATTTATGGTCTTAGCATAGGCAGTGTAAGAAATTTAGAAAAAAATAATTTAGTATCTGCGGTAAAAGAACAATGTCGCACTTGATTTTACCACACAACATAATTGCTTCAATGATTTAGTGTATAATTTTTATAATCTCATTCGATATATTAGTTGCTTTTTGGCAATTATAATTTCTATAGTACATTTTTCTTCTATTAATTTAATAAACATTATTGTTTATGTTCAAATCTTAGGTAAATTAATTTGTAAAATCTAGTTCATGTGGGCACTATTCAATCTAAGATCAACTTGCTAAATATTCTATATCCAATGCCAAACAAATGAATTTTTGACACATTAAACATAAGCATGTTTACATAAACATAAGACTGGGGTCAATTTTCAAATAAAATATAAATGTTATGTTAAAATTGTTATTTGGCACTTTTGTCTATTCATACGCTTATAGACCCGTAACCCGAGTGCAACCTTCTGATGTCTCTTGGATCACACATACGTGAAGTCTAATCAAAACTTATTTTGTATGACTTTTATGCCTTTTTAACTTCTCGCAGGGTAAGTTATTGTAATGGGCCGAAAATCGAAATTGAAAATTTTTACATTTCTCGACGTTTTGAAGGTTTCTGAACATTTTGGCATACCTCAGAAAAAATAGATGTGCGTGTGTGTATGTATGTATAGATACAATTTTTCGTCCAAGTTTTCGGGCGCACGGATCAACCGATTTGAATGGTTAAAAAAACATTCGATTCCTATTGATAGGGAGATGTGCTGATTAGTTTTTGGCAAAGGGAGGTCCAGCCGATTAGGGGATACGGAGCAAAGAGTGCAGAAAATAGAAATCGAGTTTTTGAGAGATCGGAGCGTCCGATTTGAATGATCCCAAAAACATTCAATTTGTAATGAAGGGGAGAAGGGGTGATTAGTTTTTGGCAAAGGCAGGTCCAGCAGTTTCGGAGATACAGAGCTAAATGTGCAAAAAATGGCAGTTTTCGAGAGAACTAAGCGTCCGATTTGAATGATTCCAAGAACTTTCTGCTTGTTTTAACAAAATAATTGATTTTGGAAAAAAAATTTTTTGCTTCAATTTTTTTTTAAATTCTCTTTTCCGAAAAAAATTTTTTTTGTATATCGAAAATAATTCAGATTTTTATTTTAATTCTGTTCTAATATACTTTAAACAAATAATTTCGACTTTTCAATTTAGTTTATATAATTCTTATAAATATAAATGGACAATGTTACAATATTTATAATAATCTATTTTAAAACATTTAATATTCCTCGATCATTTTGTTACGGTATGGGAAGTTCCAGCAATTTGCCTTAAGGCACGATGCCATACACCCCACTAGTTGAGGTTAGGTTTTATGTGTAAAACGCCTGATGGAACCTGCAAATACAATTTTTGATAATTGGCCTAAATGAATAAAATAAGGTCGTGGTACATGCCATCGTGCCTTAAGGCAAATTCCTGGAAGTTTCCGTACCGAAAATTAAGTTTTAAAAATGGTTACGAATATTTTGAAAACTTTGAAAATAATAAATGTTTGAGTATTTTGAAATTTTTGAAAAAAAATTTCTTTTTTGAAAATCTTGGAATTTTTTGTTTTAAATTTTGAACTTTTTTTTAGTTGCGTATAGACGAATTATCGAAGCGCGTAAGCGCCGCGTAGCAGTGTAAAGGATGAACGTTCGTACGGAACCCATAGAAATGTTACCAAAAATTGTACATACTATTAAAATATTTACAAAATATCTGATGATTCGATGTGCATATGTCTGATGATCATTTTTGATCACCAAATGGCACTTTTTTTTAACATCCCGTAGGGCAAGTTATAGTAATCGCAAAAAAATCGAAAATGAAAATTTTTATATATCTTTACGTTTCAAAGGTTTCTAATATTTTGGCATACCTTAGAAAAAATTGATGTATGTGTGTGTGTGTGTGCGTATGCGGATACAAATTTCCGTCGAATTTAAATAATTAAGAAAACATTTGATTCGTATTGATAAGAAAATGTGCTGATTAGTTTTTGGCGAAGGCAGGTCTAGCCGTTCTGAAGATACGGGGCACAAAGTGCCGAAAATGGTAACTCAGTTTTTATGAGAACGGAGCGTCCGATTTGAATAACTCAAAAAACATTTTACTTGTATTAAAAATGAAAAAAAAAACCGAAAGCAAGTGTTTTGTAAACAAAAGCAGAAAGTTTTTTGAATCATTCAAATCGGATGCTTAGTTCTCTCGGACCGCGGACCGCCAAATGGCATTTTTTTTACTTTTTTCATTAGATCTCCGAAACCGCTAGACCTTCATGAAAATTTGATCAGTTCTTCATCTTGTTAACTTCCCGTAGGGTAAGTTATTGTAATAGGCCAAAAATCGAAATGGAAAATTTTTGCATTTCTCGACGTTTTGAAAGTTTCTGAACATTTTGGCATAACTCAGAAAAAATGGATGTATGTGTGTATGTGTGTGTGTGTGTGTATGTATGTATGGATACAATTTTTCGTTCACGTTTTCAATATTAAATTCAAATTAATTAAAAAATTTATATGATTTTAAAAAAACAAATACTATTTAAGAATGCAATAAAAATAATCTTTTTAAAAGAGTGTTTTTATTCCAGTAATAAGAATTACTGACTATAAACTTTATATGTTATATTACCTCTTATAACTTTGGATCTATATGTTAATCTTATAAATTTGGATCTTTGGAGCTAAATGTGCAAAAACTTGCAGTTTTTAAGACAACTAAGCATCCGATTTGAATGATTCAAAAAACTTTCTGCTTGTTATAACAAAATAATTGCTTTTAGAAAAAAATTGTTACAATTTTTTTTTCAATTTTTTTTTGTATATCGAAAATAATTCAGAATTGTAATTTTGACTTGTTCTAATATACTTTATACCAATATTTTCAACTTTGCAATTCAGTTTATATAATTCTTATAAATATTAGACAATGTTACAATATTTATAATAATCTATTTGAAAACATTTAATATTCCTCGAACATTTTGTTACGGTACGGGAGTTCCAGCAATTTGCCTTAAGGCACAATGCTACACACCACTAGTTTTAATATACTGTTTTGTATAAATATTTTTTTTTTTTAAATATTTTATAAATAATAATATCAAAATTATATCAGAATGAAATTTAGTATAAAGGTAGATTTTGGTTGTAACAGCTAAATTATATAATTTCGAGTTGCATTTTTTGTCGACATAATCTTTTGACATTTTTGTTTATAAATGTACATTTATGTATATATACATATATAAATATGATTGTATGTATATATGTATGTATGTATATATGTATAAAACATATGTAACATTAGCTAGCTCAAGTATTTGAGTTCATAGTTGTCAAGAACAAGAAAACCAGTTCTCAACACATTCAAATGTTTATATATTTATTTATACATTTATATACATGTATGTATATATAAATTTGTATGTATAAATGTATATTTTATGTATATACATTTCCATTATGTTTGTTTGCAATGGTGGATGTGCATTCTTTAATGTGGTCGCTTCGAAAGAAAAAATATCGATAGTTGGCCAAATGGCGGTTCGCGGTCCATAACTTTATTGAAACTGGCGTTGCATGGCATCGTGCCCTAAGGCAAATTGCTGGAACTTTTCGTACCATAATTAAATTTTTTTAGAAGCTATAATATATTGTGAGAATTAAAGAAAAACTAGTTCTGTATGGCATTGTGCCTTAAGGCAAATTGTTGGATCTTTCCGTACCAAAATTTATTTTTTTTAAATAAAAATTAAGTTTTTAAGAAATTTTAAATTTTTGAAAAAATGAAATTTTGGGAAAAAAACTTTTTAAATATTTTGGAAATTTTGAACTTTTTTTGAAGCAATCGCGCCAACCCATATAAATGTACACAATTTCAAAAAAATCAAAACACAAAAAATCATATAATAAAAAAAAATCTAATTTTCAGTCTTTTTTTTTTTCAAAAAATTCTCAAAAATCTAATTTTTCTTAAGTTTTGCAATGTTTTCTTTAATAATATAGTCTTCGGTACGGGAAGTTCCAGCAATTTGCTTTAAGGCAAGCTGTCATGCACCACTAGTTTATTAATTTATTTATTTACAATGAACTTTAAATAACAACTCTGTAAACAAATTCCTTTCTCTCCGACTTTGGTCACAACTGCATCTCACGGCTACCACTACACCGAAACGAAAACTCACCGTACACCGCACACACACAACTTCAGACCGCTCGGCGAGTGTGTGTCCGTGCCTCCGCGTCAAGAGTCGAGTTGTCTTGACTTGTTGCAAGAACGGGGCAGACATTTTAATCGGGAAGAAATATTTAGTTAATATTTAATATTATTAACAGACTGAAGTTAAATATATTATAGTTTAGTGTTTTTATGGTGTCATTGTTTAAGTTCAAGTGGACAAAATGTGTGAATTTGTGTATTTGTGAAGTTCTGGAATGTGCGGCTTGGTTTAAAGTTAGTTTGTTTAAAGGTTGGCATTGCTGTCTCACTTCACAGTGAAATATTTTACTTGATGTCTGAAGTTAGCTTATACGACAGGGTATACAACATCACAAAATTTATAAATACATATATGTTGACTGGGGGTTGTAGTCTCACTTCACAATTTGAAATTTAAAACGGTTAGGTGTGATGTTAGTTATGCGCCAGGGTGTACAACATTACGATATATGTATAAATAACTTATTTGTTAGATACAAATTAGGGGGCGTCCATTAATCACGTGTTCGATTTTTTTAAGGATTTTTGCTCCCCCCCCCTCTTTCCCTTGGTGATTTTTCGTGGTGATATTCAAAATTACCCTCTCCTCCCTCATCAAACATCACGTTTATTTTTAATTACGAGAAAAAAATGTAATTTTTTTGATTTTTTTTTGAAAACGTTCGGATTTTTTTAGAAAGCAATCAGGTAAAAAATAAATACACGTGATATCTCACTATACACCTCCTTCTCCCTCGTGATATTTTTTTATTTTTTGCCAAACCCCCTCCCCTCAAAAACCTCACGTGATTAATGGACGCCCCCTCAGGTTGTATAAAATTACCTTAAAATTAGTTATTATTTTTTGTTGGTGTGATTCTTTACAATTTTAAATATTTTACTAAACAATTACTCCTGAAGTAAGTCTTGCCCTTACCTGATATTTTGTAATTTTTTGTCAACCCTCCCTTCCCCCATAAACCTCACGTGATTAAAGGACCACTCCTTAGCTTGTACAAAATTACCTTAGTTATTATTTTTGTTGGTGTAATTCTTTACAATTTTAAATATTTTACTAAACAGTTACGCCTGAAGTAAGTCCTTCACCCACGTGATATTTCGTGATTTTTTATCAAACCTCCCCTCCCCCCAAAAATCTCACGTGATTAATGGACAACCCTTTAAGTTGTATAAAATTAGCTTATTTAATATTTTTGTTGGTGTAATCCTATATAATTTTGAATATTTTACTAAACAATTACGTCTGAAGTTAGTTACATGCCAGGGTTTTGTTGACTCACTTCACGATTTAAATTATTTTACTAATCACACCTGAAGTTAGTTACACATCAGGGGGTACAATATTATGAAATATGCAGAAATAACTTATTATTATATAGAAACATCTTATTTATTATTTTTCTTGTTATCTAACTTTACAATTTGAAATATTTTACTAACTATAACTAATTACGTCTAAAATTATTTACACGTCAAGGAGTACAACTTATATCAAAACAGATCATTTATTTTATACCGAATATTTAAAAATATTTAATGTATTATTAAGCTTGTTTTATTAAAAAAAAGCTAAATGAATAATTAATCATCTATGAATTTAGTCAGTTTAAACATCATTATAAGCAAAATATTTAATTTACATTTTATTAATTTTATTTTTTTTTTGTTTCTTATTTATAACCAATTTTGTGATATAATTAAGTTATTGGTTTTTATTTTACAAAAATATCATAAACTTTTATTGAAATATTTAAACAAGTTATACGATTATTTTTCAAATTAAGCTTAAGAATATCCTAACATGTTTTTAAGATTACTTCACTCATCAGGGTGAACAACATTGAAAGTTAGGTCGAGTCATTTATCTTACAAAGTAATTTTTTTTAATCTGAAAAAAGGTTTGAACTTTCATTAAAATATCTAGCATATTTTTGCTTAAAAACATCGAATTGGCTAAAAGAGTCTTTAAGGGGGCGTCTATTAATCACGTGAACAAATTTTTAAGGATGATCGACAGAAATGTTTGAAAGTGTATCGATGAGGATGAATGAAAATGAAGTGAATGGGTGAAAATGAATGTTAATGTATGAAAATATGCAAAAATGTACTAAAATTTATGAAGATATATGAATAAATATGAAATTTCTTGAAAATATTAGGATTTGTGTTATTATAATGAGCAACAGCGTTTGAAAATGAATGAAAGAGCATGAAATTCACCGGAGTGATAAAGAATTTATTTGAATGAATGATAAAGAACATCTAATTTAATGATAAAGAATTAATTTAAATTAATGGCAAAGAACATTAATGAAGATATATAAAAATTTGTAAGGATGTATGTACTATGAATGAAAATTCAGGAAAATGTATGAAAACATATTTGAAAGTGCATGATTATATGTGAAAATGAATGAGACTCGTAGTACATACATAAAATAACTTGTTTGATATTACGTTAGTTACAGGTGGTCAGGTTGTGCAATTTCATGAAATTTATAGAATTTTTAAAATATTTAAATAAATAATTATGTCTGAAATGTATAAAAATTCTGCTGATGCATAAAAGGGTATCGTAAAGTACGAAAGTGTATGAAAGTGTCTGAAAGTGCATTGCAAAAGTACATAAAAATTTCTTAGTAGATAGCTTGTTTGATATTAAGTTAGTTACAGGTCAGGTTGTGCAACTTCATAAAATATATAGAAATTTTTAAATATTTAACTAAATAATTATGTCTGAAATTTATAAAAATACTGCTGATGCATAAAAGGGTACAGTAAAGTACGAAAGTTTATGAAAATGCATGAAAGTGTCTGAAAGTGCAATGCAAAAGTACATAAAAATTTCCTAGTACATAGCTTGTTTGATATTAAGTTAGTTACGGGTCGTCAGGTTGTGCAACTTCATGAAATATATAGAATTTTTTAAATATTTAACTAAATAATTATGTCTGAAATTTATAAAAATACTGCTGATGCATAAAAGGATATCGTAAAGTATGAAAGTGCATGACAATGCATGAAAGTGTCTGAAAGTGCATTGCAAAAGTACATATAAATTTCCTAGTACGTAGCTTGTTTGATACTAAGTTAGTTACAGGTCAGGTTGTGCAACTTCATAAAATATATAGACATTTTTAAATATTTAACTGAATAATTATGTCTGAAATTTATAAAAATACTGCTGATGCATAAAAGGGTACCGTAAAGTACGAAAGAGTATGAAAATGCATGAAAGTGTCTCAAAATGCATCTCCAAAGTACAAATAAATTTCCTAGTACGTAGCTTGTTTGATATTACGTTAGTTACGGGTGGTCAGGTTGTGCAACTTCATAAAATATATAGAAATTTTTAAATATTTAACTAAATAATTACGTCTGAAATTTATAAAAGTACTGTTGATACATAAAAGGGTACCGTAAAGTACGAAAGTGTATGGAAATGCATGAAAGTGTCTGAAAGGGCATCTCAAAAGTACAAATAAATTTCCTAGTACGTAGCTTGTTTGATATTAAGTTAGTTACAGGTCAGGTTGTGCAACTTCATAAAATATATAGAATTTTTTAAATATTTAACTAAATAATTATGTCTGAAATTTATAAAAATACTGCTGATGCATAAAAGGGTATCGTACAATACGAAAGTGTATGAAAATGCATGGAAGTGTCTGAAATTGCATTGCAAAAGTACAAAAAAATTTACTAGTACGTAGCTTGTTTGATATTAAGTTAGTTACAGGTCAGGTTGTGCAACTTTATAAAGTACGAAAGTGTATGAAAATGTGTGAAAGTGCATGGTAGTGTCAGAAAATGCATGAATGTACATAAAAGCTTTCACAAATAAGAAAATAATTCGAATTAAATTGAAATAAATACAAAAAAATCCAAATATTTTTTATCTAACAAATCTTCACTTGCCCGCCTAAGAAGTTTCACTTCAACAATTTTCTTTCACGCATCCTAAACACGAAAACGACTTTTAATTATACTGATACGGAACCATCGTGGGAACACGGACCACCTCTTCAATTTTCATATTTTCTTTTTTTTTTCAACTCTTCGCCATTGTTATGGAATGACGAAGACTTCCTGTCGCACAAGGGACGGAGCACCCGGGAGGGACCCCCTTGTCATTTATTATTATTTTTATTCTTTTTTCGTGTTTGCTACAAGAATAATAAAACGCTGTAATTTTTTTTAAATGGAATTTATGCTGATGTGGGAAGAATTTCAACAAAAGAATTTATGGAGAAGTGTGTGTGTGTGAAAAGGTTGTATGCAAATTGTAAAATAGAAATTAAAAGTGTTTTTGTTTCAATTGAAAGTGGTAAATGATTGTGTTAAAGTAATAAATGTAAAACACGATATGCTTAATTATGGTTTAACATGTTTTTTTCTTGTTTTTAATGCTTTTGTTTGACTTGTAATAATTTTATTTGCTGAAGTAATTATTCATAGGCCTCTAGTAATTGCATAAATTCATTTTTATTGAATTCCTATTGATTATGTGGTTATTTACGTCTTCAAGGAAAATTCATACAGCTTGCCACAAAATGCCACTTACAACAAATTCTTTTTTCATAGGCCTATAATAATTTCACAGTTTATTTTCATTGATTTCTGATTCATTGGTTAATTAAAGAGAAGTTTACTTAATTTTCTTTGAGGCAAAATGCCGCCTACAAGTTTTTTTTTCGTCCTTAATAATTATTTATTTTTCGTTTAAACGTTTACGTAAAAATCGTTTTCCATATGCCTCTATTAATTTCATAGGCTTATTCTAAAGTTTGAATAGGTAATTTCCACAGGCCTCTAATGTTTAACAAGAGTACTTGCATATACCTATTTAGTTATATAAATTAATTATTATTTTTGATAATAAAATTATTAATTTAGATAATAAAATCGTATATAAGATAATCTTAGTAGTAGTACCAGATCTCTTTTCTCTATTCCACAAGCCTATAATAATTTCATAGACTAAATTTCCGTAAGTCTGTAATAATTTCTCCTTTTTCAAATACCAGTGCTCAATTATACTTAATTCTTACTCATAATTTATCTATTTAATTTTTTTCTGTATTAATTTGTGCATTTAATTTATTCTTTTTGTAGATGATTTTCACAGGCCTCTAATATTTATTCTTCATTCATTATCACCAAATGATCTCTCAGATTAGTAAAAGAAACACAATTTTCTTGTATTTCTCAGGACTACAAAAAATTCCTAAAGTAGAACATCAATTTTAACAAATGATTTCTACTGGTTGTGTATTGTGTAATGTGTATTCTTTACTTATTGTCCCATAATAGTATTTCACAGGCCTCTAATATTTATGCTTCATTCAATATGACCAAAAGTTCTCCCAGATCAGTAAAATAAATACCATTTTCTTGAATGCCATAGGACTATAAAATTTTCATAAAGTAGAACATCAATTTAACAAAAAATGATTTCTACTGATCCCTAATGTGTATTCTTTACTTATTGTCTCTTAATAGTATTTCACAGGCCTCTAATATTTATTCTTTATTCTATATCACCAAAAGTTCTCTCAGATTAGTAAAAAAAACACAATTTTATTGCATTCTATAGGACTATAAATTTTTTTTTAAGTCGAACATCAGTTTTAATAAATGATGTCTACTGGTTTCTAATGTTTTTTTTTACTTACTGTCCCATAATAATATTTCACACTTTCACAGGCCTTTAATATTTATTCTTCATTCAATATCGCCAAAAGTTCTCTCAGATTAGTAACAGAAATACTATTTTCTTGCATTCCATAGGACTATAAACCATCTTAAAGTAGAACATCAATTTAAAAAAATAATTTCTACTGGTTCCAAATGTGTATTTTCTTACTTATTGTCCCATAATAGAATTTCACAGGCCTCTAATATTTATTCGTCATTCAATATCATCAAAGGCTCTCTCAGATTAGTAGAAAAAACATCATTTTCTTGCATTCCATAGGACTCTAAAATTTTTTTAAAGGAGAACATCAATTTTAATAAATGATTTCTACTGGTTCATAACATATGATCTTTGCTTATTGTCTCATAATAGTATTTCACAAGCCTCTAATATTTATTCTTTATTCAATATCACCAAAAGTTATCTCAAATTAGTAAAAGAAACATCAATTTCTTGCATTCAATAGGACTATAAATTTTTTTTAAAGTTGAACATAAATTTTAATAAATGATTTCTACTGGTTCCTAATGTATATTTTTTACTTATTACCTAAAATAGTATTTCATAAGCCTCTAATAATTTCATAGGTTCTATTTCCATAGGACTTTAATAATTACTCTTCAATTCATTTAGATATTTATTCTACACAGTAGTTACTCTGAGAACTGTATATAGTAAAGTTGTCTTATGATTAATTTCAAAGATTTGCGAAAAACATCTAGTGGTTTTTGTTCCTGTTACGTTGGTAGTATGCGTCTTGAAACTATGTTCACAACTCTAGAAACATAGGAACATAGTATATTTAGTTTTAGACCGTAGACAGAAATGAAGAAATGTTAATCTCAGAACTGTAACTGTACTATATAGTAAAGTTGTCTTATAATTAATTTCAAAAATTTGCGAAAAACGTCTAATGATTTTTGTTGTTGTTACGTTGCTAGTATTAGTTTCGAAACTATGTTCACAACTTTTGGAACATAGCATACTTAGTTTTGGATCGTAGACAGAAATGAACAAATGTTTATCGGAGAACTGTAACTCTACATATAGTAAAGTTGTCTTTTAATTTCAAGGATTCGCGGAAAACGTTTATTAGTTTTTGTTGTTGTTACGTTGGTAGTATTCGTTTCGAATATATGTTCACAACTTTAGGAACATAGCATACTTAGTTTGGGACAGTAGACAGGGATGAAGAAATGTTTATCTGAGAACTGTAACTGTACTATATATTTAAATTGTCTTATGATTAATTTCAAAGATTTACGGAAAACATCTATCTATTGGTTTTTGTTGCTGTTATGTTGGTAGTATTCGTCTTGAAACAATGTTCAGAACTTTAGGAACATAGCATACTTGTTTTGGACCGTAGACAGAAATGATGAAATGTTTTTCTGAGAACTGTAACTGTAGTTAAATTGTCTTATGATTAATTTCAAAGATTTACGGAAAACTTCTATTGGTTTTTGTTGGTGTTACGTTGGTAGTATTCGTCTCGAAACTATGTTCACAACTTTAGGAACATAGCATACTTGTATAACAGTAGACTTAAATGAAGAAATGTTTATCATATTTTTAAAAAGAGGGGGCATGTTCAATTATATTTATATATTCAGTTTATTTTTGAAAGATACATACGCCATGTCCTTATTACAGTGTTGCCCGATGAAACAGAATAAAAAATTTCATTATTTATTTTATATTTGACTCTGTTAAAAAATAATTTTAGTGTTGCTCGATGAGGTGAAATAAGATAAACAATTTTCAATTATTTATGGCATGTTATAAATAGAACAGTGGGCATAATGTTATTATATTTCCTAAGTGAAACAATTTCCAATTGTTCTTATCTCGTAAAAACAAATTGCATAAGATGGCGATAAGAACAAAAGCCTCGACAAATATAAATATAAATAAATTTAACGACCAAGTTTTATATTATTATTAGTGTATGTGTGTGTGTTTTGTGTATTGCATTATGTTTCTCTAAATTGAAATTCCTAAATAAATAATTTATCGTTTCGCCATTGTAATATTTATCGCCATAGATAAGGAAAAGTGTTAGAGCGCACGTACTGCCCCCGCGCGAATTATTCGACGAACTACGACGAAAATAATATTTTAAATTTAAACTAGTGGCGTATATATTCAAGTATTTTGAGGTAAATTAATGGAATTATTAGAGGCTTGCGAGAAATGAAAAAATAGATTTAGAGTTTTTAGTGAAAGCGAAAACTTTATTTTTGAAATAAATAATTGAAATTTATGTCTAATGCAAAATCTCAACTTTATCTGATTTACTACTTACGCATAGTTTTTAAGCAATTCGAAAAAATCTTTTTATCTTATTAATAGACGTATATCAAACAAATCTTTCTATAATGGTACGGAATCCTGAAACCTGTATCGGCTAACCTAAAAATAATAATAATAATAGAAAAATGACAGAAAAGTGGAAATGAATTAAATGGTGAAAAAAGTGATTGAATATTGTTGATTCAAAAAAAAGTGGACAGTTAAGTTAAGTGTCGCCAACATTATAAAAAAAATGAGGATTATAAAACAGCGACCGGAGGGGGCCGGCTGCCGTTGGTCGCTCTGGAATTTTGCGGCTAACTTCACGAGTAAAGGTATTGCCAACATTATAATAAAATGGGATCATGGTTTGAGGATAAAGTAAATTATATATTTAATATTTTTTAAACTGTAATTGAATACATAATTTATTTTGTTATGTTTTATTTTATAAAATAATATAAAAAACATCAAGAATAATCAAACTTTATTCTTATTCTTTTGTTAGTGTTCAAAACTAATATTCCAGTTTATATTTATAATTTATTATTTTAATTATCTAATGTCTTATTGGTCGCTTAACATAAGATAATATTGTAACAACGAAAAAAGTCAATGATTATATTTAGGTTATGTCGTTTATTAGATTTTTTATTAAAATATCTATCTCATTTCTTAAAATATTGTGGAAATTATTGGGGTTTTCCCTTATACGCATCTTAAGGGCAAGGTCACACTTGTTTTGTGCATAATGTTATTATAAGTTATTCTAGCTATTCTCAGACACATGTTTCCTAGCAATCGATTGTAAATTGATAATTATGGGGCCGATTCTACCGTAAAATAGACCGATGTCATGTAGCAGTTATCATATGAAGTGGTACTAAAAACTGTCAAAATCTTATGTAGTTAGTGTGCAGTCAGGCGATTTATTTGCCGCACAACAGACCAATGTTATGGCAGGCTATTTTATGAAGAACTTTCCATACTAAATTATGACAAAAGCCATGTGGTTGCTGCGTAGTCAGGCGTTTTTCTCAGGTTGTCAGATATGAAACCTAACCTAGAAACTGTTTAAATGTCCAAGAAACGATCTTAGATAACATGGTCTTATTGACTCAGCTTCATGCCAGTGACATTGCAGTTTATATGTATAACGCCTGAATGCACAGCAAATTCATGGCATTTTACAGTATTCAGTATGATTCAGTAGCGTAATGTATGGAAGTTGGAGCGTAACATGGCATTGCCATAACACTGGTCTGTTATGCGGCAGAATCGGCCCATTAGATAGAAAACTTAACCTAGAAAACGCACAATTGCAGAAAAAACGATGTTATCATAACTGCATCTTTGGGATATGGCTTGATGACATATGGGTGAAGTTTATGTTTAAAACGTCTAATTGCACTAGATACATGACATTCTGGCAGTATTTCGTAGCATTATGCATGAAAACTGAAACGTAACACAGCCTTGCCATGCCATTGGTTTATTTTACGGTATAATTGGTTCTATATTCGATTAGTATGAATGATATATTCGGAAAATTTGCTCAAAATTAAATATTTTATAATATTATCTAATATAAATATATATTATATTAGAATTGATTGATTGATTAGAAATATTTTCGTAGGGTAAGTTATAGTATTTGCGAAAAATCTCAAGTTTTTATATATCTTTTTAAAGGTTTCTGAGCATTTTGGCATACCTTAGATAAAATGGATGTGTGTGTGTGTGTGTTCGGATACAAATTTTTGTCAACGATTTCGGGAACACGCTTCAACCGATTTGAATGATTCAAAAAAACATTCGAATCCTATTGGTAGGGAGACGTGCTGATTAGTTTTTGAACAAGGCAGGTCCAGCCGTTTCAAAGATACGGGCAAAAAGTGCCAAAATTGGTAATTCAGTTTTTGAGAGAAAGGAGCGTCCGATTTGAATGATTCAAAAAACATTTTATTTGTGTTGACAAAATGAAGAACCGATTGAATGTTTAGGAAGACAGGTCTAGTGGTTTCGGAGATCTAGTAAACAAATATAAAAGAATGCCATTTATTGGTCGAAAATGATTATTACACATATGCACATCAAAATATCAGATATTTTATAGAGATTTTAATAATAAGTATAAATCTTGTTTATTTTTCTATGGATTCCGTAACATCTGTTTATCGTTTATCGTCTTTACGCAGCTAAAGCAGCGCGATTGCTTTGCAAAAAAGTTCAAAATTTCGAAAATATTTCAAAATAAAAAAAACATTTTTTTTCCAAAAGTTTTTTTCCCAAAAATTTAATTTGTTTCAAAAATTTTAAATTTCTTTATAATCTAATTTTTTGAAAGTTAAAAAAAAATATCTTTTTTTAAAAAAAATAATTTTTGGTACGGGAAATTCCAGCAATTTGCCTTATGGTACGATGCCATACCCTCTAGTTTTTTTTTTAATTTCAAAATTCTCAAAATCAAAAT
>NW_020536999.1:87595184-87649892 GCF_003426905.1 Ctenocephalides felis
GAAAGTGTATGAAAATGCATGAAAGTGTCTGAAAGTGCATCTCAAAAGTACATAAAAATTTCCGAGTACATAGTTTATTTGATATTACGTTAGATACGGGTGGTCAGGTTGTGCGACTTCATGAAAGATATAGAATTTTTTAAATATTTAACTAAATAATTATGTCTGAAATTTATAAAGATACTGCTGATGCATAAAAGGGTACCTTAAAGTACGAAAGTGTATGAAAATGTGTGAAAGTGCATTGAAGTGTCTGAACATGCATAAAAGTACATTTACATAAATAAACAAAAAGGTATGAATTTGAATGAAACAACCAAATAAATACAAAAAAACCCAAATATTTTTTATCTGACAAATCTTCACTTACACGCCTAAGAAGTTTCACTTCAACAATTTTCTTTCACGCATACTAAACACGAAAACGACTTTTAATTATACTGATACGGAACCATCGTGGGAACACGGACCTCCTCTTCAATTTTCATATTTTCTTTTTTTTTGCCATTGTTGTGGAATGACGAAGACTTCCTGTCGCACAAGGGACGAAGCACCCGGGAGGGACCCCCTTATCATTTATTATTTTTATTCTTTTTTCGAGTTCGCTACAAGAATAATAAACGCTGTATGTAATTTTTTAAACGGAATTTATGCTGATGTGGGAAGTATTTTAACAAAAGAATGAGAGTGTGTGTTTGTGAAAAGGTGTATGCAAATTGTAAAATAGCAATTAAAAGTGTTTTTTTTTAATTGAAAGTGGTAAATGATTGTGTTAAAGTAATAAATGTAAAACACGAGATGGTTAATTATGGTTTAACATGTTTTTTCTTGTTTTTAATGCTTTTGTTTGACTTGTAATAATTTTATTTGCTGAAGTAATTATACATAGGCCTCTAATAATTGCATAAGTTCATTTTTATTGATTATGTTGTTACTTCTTCAAGGAAAATTCATACGGCAAAATGCCACTTACAACAATTTTTTTTTACATTCTTCAGTAATCGTAGAAAAATTTCACAGGCCTCTAATAATTTCATAAGTTTATTTTCATTGATTTCTGATTCATTGGTTGATTAAAGAGAAGTTCACTCAATTTCCTTTAAGGCAAAATGCCACTTGCAAGTTTTTTTATTCTTAATAATTTAAAAAAAAAGTAAATATAGGATGTAAAAGTAGTTTTTCTTATGCCTGTAGTAATTTCATAAGTTTATTCTAGAATTTAATAGTTTATTCTCACAGGCCTCTAATGCCTAACGTTTTGATTAACATAAGTACTTGAAAATGGCCATTTATTTACATAAATTTAAAAATTTTCGATAATAAAATCATTAATGAAGATAATGTAGATTGTAGAATTGTATATAAGATACTCTTAGTAGTAGTACTAGAACTCTTTTTTTCTATTTCACAAGTCTATAATAATTTTTTAGACTAAATTTTCGTTAGTCTGTAATAATTTCCCCATTTTCAAATACTAGAGCTTAATTATACTTAATTCTTATTCATAATTTTTTTTCCTGTATTAATTTGTACATTTAATTTATTATTTCTGTATATGATTTTCACAGGCCTCTAATAGTTATTCTGCATTCAATATCACCAAAAATTTTCTCAGATCAGTAAAAGAAACACCATTTTCTTGCATAACATAGGACTATAAAAATTTCTTGGAGTAGAACATCAATTTTAATAAATGATTTCTACTGGTTCTTAATGTGTATTTTTTACTTATTGCCTCATAACAGTATTTCACAGGGCTCTAATATTTATTTTCATTCAATTCCATCAAAAGTTCTTTCAGATTACAAAAAGAAACACCATTTTCTTGCATTTTATAGGACTATAAAAGATTCTTAAAGTAGAATATCAATTTTAACAAATGATTTCTACTGGTTCCTAATGTGTATTCTTTACTTATTGTCCCATAATAGTATTTCACAGGCCTCTAATATTTATTCTTCACTTAATATTATCAAAAGTTCTCTCAGATTAGTAAAAGAAATACCATTTTCTTGAATTTCATAAGACTATAAAATTTTGTTAAAGTTGAACTTCAATTTTAATAAATGATTTCTACTGGTTCCTAATGTGTATTCTTTACTTATTGTCCCATAATAGTATTTCAAAGGCCTCTAATATTTATTCTTCACTTATATTACCAAACGTTCTCTCAGATTAGTAAAAGAATCACAATTTTATTGCATTCTATAGGACTATAAAATTTTTTTAAGTTGAACATCAGTTTCAATAAATGATGTCTACTGGTTTCTAATTTTTTTTTTTTACTTATTGTCCCAAAAGTTATGAATTAGCAAACAATATTATAAAACTGTATAAAGCCGATTGGCGTATAAATAAATAAATAAATGAATAAAATAATATTTCACACTTTCACAGGCCTTTAATATTTATTCTTCATTCAATATCACCAACAGTTCTCTCAGATTAGTAAAAGAAATACTATTTTCTTGCATTCAATAGGACTATAAAAATTTCCTAAAGTAGAGGACTATAACTTTTTTTTAAAGTTGAACATAAATTTTAATAAATGATTCCTACTGGTTCCTAATGTTATTCTTTACTTATTGCCCTAAAATAGTACTTATAAGCCTCTAATAATTTCATAGGTTCAATTTCCATAGGGCTCTATTAATTACTCTTTATTTAATTAGATATCTATTCTAGACAGTATTAACTCTGAGAACTGTTACTGTACTATATAGTAAAGTTGTCTTATGATTAATTTCAAAAATTCGCGAAAAACGTCTAGTGGTTTTTGTTGCTGTTACGTTGGTAGTATGCGTCTTGAAACTATGTTCACAACTCTAGGAACATAGGAACATAGCATACTTAGTTTTGGACCGTAGATAGAAATGAAGAAATGTTTATCTCAGAATTGTAACTGTACTATATAGTAAAGTTGTCTTATAATTAATTTCAATGATTTGCGAAAAACGTCTAGTGATTTTTGTTAAATATTGTGAGTTTAAGTATTTTGTGAGTTTTGTTTGTTTCTATGTTCACAACTTTAGGAACATAGCATACTTTGTTTTGGACCGTAGGCAGAAATATAGAAGTGTTCATCTGAGAACTGTAACTGTACTATATAGTGAAGTTGTATTATAATTAATTTCAGATATTTAGGGAAAACGTCTATCGGTTTTTGATGCTGTTACGTTGGTAGTATTCGTCTTGAAACTATATTCACAACTTTAGGAACATAGCATACTTACAATTAGTTTTTGACCGTAGACTTTAATGAAGAAATGTCTATCATATTTTTAAAAAGAGGGGGCATTTCAATTATCTTTATATCTTCAGTTTATTTTTGAAAGATATATACGCCATGTACTTATTACAGTGTTGTCCGATAAAACAGAATAAAAAATTTCATTATTTATATTCAAGTAAAGAAAGAATATAAAATATAGGGTACATTGGGGTACATATTAAGTACATATCATACTTACTTATTTTTGACAGATTTTATTTTTGAGCCTATGCCAACAAATAATTTAGTGTAATCCGATGAGGTAAAATAAGAATAAACTATTTTCAATTATTTATGGCATGTTATAAATAGAACAGTGGGCATAATGTTATTATATTTCCTAGGTGAAACAATTTCCAATTGTTCTTATCTCGTAAAAACAAATTGCATAAGATGGCGATAAGAACAAAGCGTCGACAAATATAAATATAAATAAATTTAACGACCAGGTTTCATATTATTATTAGTGTATGTGTGTGTTTTGTGTATTACATTATGTTTCTCTAAATTGAAATTCCTAAATAAATAATTTATCGTTTCGCCATTGTAATATTTATCGCCATAGATAAGGAAAAGTGTTAGAGCGCACGTACTGCCCCCGCGCGAATGATTCGACGAACTACGACGAAAATAATATTTTAAATTTAATCTAGTGGCGTATATATTCAAGTATTTTGAGGTAAATAAATGGAATTAATAGATGCTTGTGAGAAATGAAAAAATAGGTTTAGAGTTTTTAGTGAAAGCGAAAACTTTATTTTTGAAATAAATAATTGAAATTTATATACGCATAGTTTTTAAGCAATTCGAAAAAATCTTTTTATCTTATTAACAGACGTATATCAAACCAACCTTTCTATAATGGTACGGAACCCTGAAACCTGTATCGGCTAACCTAAAAAAATTCATAATGACAAAAAAGTGGAAATGAATTAAATAGTGAAAAAAGTGAATGAATATTGTTGATTTAAAAAAAGTGGACAGTTAAGTTAAGTGTCGCCAACATTATCAAAAAAATGAGGATTATAAAACAGCGACCGGAGGGGGCCGGCTGCCGTTGGTCGCTCTGGAATTTTGCGGCCAACTTCACAAGCAAAGGTATTGCCAACATTATAATAAGAGGGATCATGGTGTGAGGATAAAATAAATTTAATATTTAATATTTTTAAACTGTAATTAAATATATAATTTATTTTATTATGTTCTGTTTTATAAAATAATTTAAAATAATAAAACTCCATTCTTGTTCTTTTGTAAGTGTATAAAACTAAAATTTCAGTTTACATTTATAATTTATTATTTTAATTATCTAATGTCATATTTTTGGGGTTTTCTCTTATACACATCTTGCAGCAAGTCAATCTTATTCTGTTCCTAATGTTATATAAGTGCAATATCTATTCTCAGCCACATGTTTCCAAGCAATAGATCGTCAACTGATAATTATGGGGCCGATTCTGCCGTAAAATAGACCAATGTTATGGCAAGGCTATGTTATGTAGCAGTTCTCATATAAAGTGGTACGAAAAACTGTCAAAATCCTATGTGGTTACTGTGCAGTTAGGCGATTTATGGACCGATTCTGCCGCACAACAGACCAATATTATGGCTAGGCTATTTCATGAAGAACTTTTACACAAAAGCCATGTGGTTGTTGTGCACTCATGCGTTTTTTCCCAGGTTATCAGAGAGAAAATCTAACCTAGAAACCGCACAAATGTCAAAGAAAACGATTTTAGATAACAGGGTCTTTCTGACCCAGCTTCATAACATACGAGTGACGTTACAGTTTATGTGTAAAACGCCTGAATGCACAGCAAATACTTGACATTTTGACAGTATTCAGTATGATTCAGTGGCATAATGTATGGAAAGTTGGAGCGTAACCTGGCCTTGTCATAACATTGGCCTGTTGTGCGGCAGAATTGGCCCATTAGATAGAAACCTAATCTAGAAAACGCACAATTGTCAAAAAATGATGTTACCATAACTGATTTATTTTGAGATATGGCTTGATAACATATGAGTAAAGTTGCATTTTAGATGCAAAACGCCTGATTTCACAGCAAATACATTGCATTTTGACAGTATTTATTACCATTTTGTATGAAAACTGAGATGTAACATAGCCTTGCCATACCATTGATATATTTTACAGCAAAATTGGTCTAATATTTGAACCGTTCGATTAGTATGAATGATAAATTCGAACAGTTTGTTCAAAATTAAATATTTTATAATATTATCTAATATAATGATATATTATACAACACCTATAATTAACTTCTCGTAGGGTAAGTTATAGTAATTGCAAAAAATGGAACATGAGAATTTTTGCATACATTCACGTTTCTTAGGTTTCTGAACATTTTGGCATACCTTAAAAAAATGGATGTATGTGTGTGTGTATGTGTGTGTATGTGTATGTGTATGTGTATGTGTATGTGTTTGTGTTCGTGTTCGGACACAAAATTTCTGTCGACGATTCCGGAAACACGCATCAACCGATTTGAATGATTCAAGAAACATTCGATTCCTATTGATAAGTAGACGTGCTGATTAGTTTTTGGACAAGGCAGGTCCAGCCGTTTCAAGGCAGGTCTAGTAGTTTCGGAGATCGAGTAAAAAAAGTAAAAAAATACCATCTGGCGGTCAAAAATGATCATTAGACTTATGCACATCAAATTATCAGATCTTTTATAGAGATTTTTATAATAAATATAAATCTTGTTTTTTTTCTATGGATTCCGTAACATTGTTTACCGTTTAGACTGCGACGCAGCGCTTACGCGCTTCGATATTTTGTCTTTACGCAGCTGAAGCAGCGCGATTGCTTTGATAAAATGATAAAAATTTAATTTTTGGTACGGAAAATTCCAGCGATTTGTCTTGAGGCACGATGCCATAATTTGTTCATTCGATAAGTATAAACAATGTGCAAATTTTTCTGTATACACAAACAAACATAAAGTCCGTATCCATAATAATGAAGTTAACACAGTCGCCATCTATCGTCAATCTTTTCTACTTCCACGTGTTTTGAGCATGTGTGAGTGCGCCTTTAGAACCAGAACACGATTGTACCGCTAGGAAAGAAAGTCATTGCACTATTACATTCTATTTCTTCTTCTTTATGAATCAACTTGACGTATTAATATTTATAGATTATTAAATATCATTTGTATTATTTTTTGGTTATTTTTTAATTTAAATTATTTGAGCGAATGCGGTTTTTGTAAAATAATTTGTGTCGGTGCAAAAAGTTTTGTGCAATATGTGATAAAATTTTGATAGCTGCAAAATGTTGATGGCATTGGTTAGATCAGGTAGGACAATGGTGGAAAAAATTATATGTAAAATATGTAATAAAATTCTAGAAACCTCCAGCCCCTTTCTCAAAAGTAATATTAAATAATAAAAATAATTATAATTAAAATTCTTTTAATGGAAGTACTCATGTTAACTTTATTTTAATAAACCAATAATAAAAATTTAGTATTAGAATAAATATGCTAATTTGTTGACCCCTTTTTGCCCATTAGTTTTCTCCCTTTTGTCTTAAATTTGTCTCCTTCGGGAATTCCCGGCTAGTTTCGTTGATTCTGTGTTGCCTGATGGTGACATAAGGGTTGAATTTACGAGAAGGAACAAATATAAATGTCTTAAGTTTCTACGGAATTTTTAAACAAAAAACAAATCTGTTTTATAATTTTGTTCTATTGAGAGCCCATGACCTTTTTCTTAAGTCGTTTTTATCTTCGTCTTCTTCTGGATTCTTCGAAGGGTTTTGTCAATTTTGTGTTGTTTGATAGTTACTATAAAGTTAAGAAAAAAAGTATTTATTTATTTCCATTGCAAGCCTTTTTCGAACTTCACCCTTCTTCATTCGGAAATTTTCGGCCGCTCTCGTTGATCCTGTGTTGCCTGATGCTACTAAAAGGATTAGGAATGAATCTGATTCAAAATTGTCCTTTTCTAATTTTTGTGAATATTATAGTTTTTGTGAACGTTTTTGAGACTCTTTTTTTAAATGTAATATAATGATAAATGCAAAATATATGAAATATGTCTTATGTTTAACTCTTTTTTTCGACTTCTCCTTCGGAAATTTTCGGCAGCTTTCATTAATTCTGGGTTGCCCGATGATTCTAAAGGATCGTTTGATTCATATTGTCTTTTTTTAATAATTTTGAGACTCATTGAGTTTTTTTTAATATAAAATAATTGTAAATGGAAAATATATTTGACTTTATGGAAATTTTAAACAAAAAAAATTTTTTTTTCTTCTCCTTCGGGAGTCAACGGTAAGTTTTGTTGACTTTGTGTTGCCTGATGGTTACAAAGGGTTTTGAGGGTTGGGGTACATGACCACGTGAAACATCTGAAGAAATAGAATCTGTATGATTTTTTTTTTACTTTTTGTTGAAAATTTAGTCTTCAAAAAAATTCTGATAGACACAAAATATTGTTATAAACCCGTGGGATATATTTTCCGTGAAATTCTTCTGATTTACTTATATCTATTGCAATATTATAATCAATATATGACAATTATTAAAATTGTTTATTTGAGTAATTATTTCATAGCTTAAAATATTTTGCACAGGTGGTACGGAACCAGAGATTATGAAGAGTATGAAAAAAATATTTAAAATTTATGCAGTGTGATTATCACTGCATAAATTTCAAATATACACACATACACACACGCGCACACACATACACACACGCGCACACACATACACACACGCGCACACACATACACATATATATATATATATATATATATATATATATATATATATATGAATATTCAATTTATAAATAAGTATACATAATAATTTTGATAAACAAATTCAATAAAAAATCAAGGATGATTGCTTTCTAATTTCAATTCACCATTATATATATATATATTTATATAAATCTTATATATAAAATTCTTCTGTACGGGTGTATGATTTGATACTTCTCCTAAACGGTTATTCGGATTTTGATCATTCTTTTTAGAGTTTGTCAAAGAAAATTTTTAAAGTTTAATAAACGATAAAACTATAGTAATATTGTAGAAATAAATGGCAAGAATTAAAAAAAGCACTTATAATTGTTTGACATTGAAAACCTTTGAAATGTCATCTGCTAGAAATGTCAATTAACTTGAAATTTAAATTTCGGTAACATTATGAGCCTAGATAATATTAGAGTATAATATACAAGAAAAATGTAAAGTCTACATTATTATTGCCGAAAAGCAGCTGAGATGTGCCAGAAATTAAATTAAATAATATAAGATACAGTCAGCAGTATATGTTTGGCAGATGAGAATATATTATTCAGTTTAATATATAACGCAACAAGTCCAAAATTGCATATACATGATTTTTTTAAACTTATGCATGTTGCATTTTGGTTTTCTTTACTAAACTATTTAACAATACAAAAAATATTTCTACTTATTAAAAAATGATTTAGAATTTTATTTCATGAGTTTCTAGTTTTTATTTAACTATATTTTCCGCAGGTCTATTTGTTCCTTTTGTCAACTTGCCAATAGGCTAAATGTAATTACAGCAAGTATTATTTTTTAAAATGAGATTCTATCTAAAAATAATCGTGACATTCAGATATCTTTGAATAAATTTGAATAATTTCTTGAATAAACCTATTATGAAATTGTGAAGATGGAAGCGCGTTACACAACATATGACACTTTGCAAAGATTTTAAATCAACATTATTAATTCTTCCTTATTTATAAATAGAACACACTGTATAAGAAATTTGGTTTTTGTTTAATTCTTTAGTTCTTTTAATAGCTTATTAATAATAATTAACCAATTAAAATAATGTATCAACAAATGCACCTTATAATAATTTGTTTTTGCAAACATTTATTTAGTAATGCATTATTTAAAAATTTATTTACTTATAAAATACAAATTAAAAACTTTTTGACATTAATGTAACTAACATTAGCACATTGACTAAGGATCATTTTACATCTCATCTATTTTGATTTTGACCAATATGTCTTTATATTGGCAACACTGCACAATGTGTGTGGTATCATTCTTTATTTTTTGGGGCTACACACCTTCAAATTGGAACCGCTGACGAAAGGTCTTTTATACCTGTTCTACTACTTTGAGACTATTATATTTTTATATTGGTAACACTAAGCACCATGTTATTTTTTTTTGGGCAAATAATGTACCGAGTGTGCCGCATAACAGAACAATGTTATGGAAGGCTGTTATGAAGAACTTTCCAAACTAAATATTGACAAAATCCTTGTGGTTGCTGTGCAGTTAGGCGTTTTTCTCAGGTTGTCAGAAAGAAAACATAACCTAACCAAATGTCTAAAAAACAATCTTGGATAACAAGGTCTTTCTGACTCAGCTTTATAACATACGTGTGACGTTGCAGTTTATGTGTAAATCGCCTGAATGCACAGCAAATACATGACATTTTGACAGTATTCAGTATGATTCAGTAGCATAATATATGGAAGTTGGAGCGTAGCATGGCCTTGCCATAACATTGGTTTTGTTTTGAGGCATAATCGGGCCATTAGATACAAAACCTAACCTAGAAAACCCACAAATGTTAAATTACCCAGATTATTATTTTAACTTCATATTGGTAACACTGTACCTGGCATTTCTTTTATTTTTTGAGGATTTTCTATCTTCACATTGATCACTAAGGCCTAGTTATATTTTTGTAGGCCCAACGGTGGCGATATCGCTTCGAACCAACTAGTCCCGGGTTTCCTGGTTCGATTCCCGCTACCGCCAAAGCCCGACATCAGGCAACTTTGATGTCAAATTTCCACTTGAGGTTATAATCTCAAATATAGCCCCAATGTCAACAAATACTTAGAGTATAGTTAATTAGTCATAATTGGATTGGACAACTACTGGGTTGCCATCCGTTCCAAAATCCTTATAATAAAAGTCAAAACAATTACTGAATGTCCTAAGTGTGACAGATTGTAATTAAAATTTGCAACAATAATATTTTGTCTATTATTTTGAGCAAGTTAGAGAAAAACTTTATTCACAACATTTTACATAAATATTTGCATAAGATTTCGTCACCGTGTCGTATAGGAAGTCTGGACCTTCTAATTTTGCAATATCGATTATTAAAATCAATATTTTGAGAGTATCGGTATCCGTAAACGTTATCGATTACGTAAATTGTCATTCGATACTTCGTGACGATACGGAAACACAATTTATTAATTCTTGTGCAACTTGCCAGTATACTCGATATATACTAGATGACCCTACAAACGTTGCCCCTGTACCCTTGTTTACAATTCAAAAGTTCCAAATTTTTAAATTCCTATGCTATACTTTTTAATATCCTATTTGATGTCCTGCCTTTGTGATTCAATTATGGTCTTAGCATAAGCAGTATAAAAAATTCAGAAAAAAATAATATAGTATCTACGCTAAAAGAAACAATGTCGCACTTGATTTTACCACACAAGATAATTGCTTCAATAATTTAGTCTATAATTTTTACAATCTCGTACGATATAATAGTTGCTTTTTGGCAATTATAATTTTTATAGTACATTTTTCTTCTATTAATTTTTATAAACATTATTGTTTATGTTCAAATCTTAGGTGAATTAATTTGTAAAATCTAGTTCATATGTGCACTATTCAATCTAAGATCAACTTGCTCAATATTCCAGATCCAATGCCAAATAAATGAATTTCTGACACATGAAACAAAATTCTAAATCATTTTTTAATAAGTAAAAATATTTTTTTGTATTGTTAAATAATTTAGTAAAGTAAACCAAATTGCGACCGACATGCATAAGTTTAAAAAAATAATGTATATGCAATTTAGGACTTATTGCATTATTTATTAAACTGAATTATATAATTTCATCTACCAAACATCATATTCTGTTGACTGTATTTTATATTATTTTAATTTCTAGCACATCTCAGCTGCTTTTTGGTAGGCATTACATTTTTCTTGTATCTTACATTCTAATATTATCTAGGCTCATAATGTCACCCAAATTTTAAGTAAATTGGCATATCTGGCAGATGACATTCAAATGTTTTCAATGTCAAACAATAATAAGTTGTTTTTTTGTAATGTTTGCCATTTATTTCTACAATATTATTTTATTATCCTGATCCTTTATTTTGTTAAAAATAAGTATTTAAACATCTCGATTTTTTTTCAACTCCCGCACTAAATCTAAAATCTTCTCATGATTTGTTTCTGACTTTTGGTATTATGTTAATTTTAAAGACAAATAACTGTTTGCTAATTTTAGAGATAACAATTTGCTATTTAATTCTATTGTTAGAACTGCTTTTAAATACCTAAAATAAAATATAACTTTAGGAGAAATAAATAAATGAAACTGGATTTATATATTATGTTAGACTTTTTTTTAATTTGTTATACTTACAACTGCTAAATAACATCTAGTAACATTATATCAGAATTAGAAAAATAAAATTAAAAATATTGGACTAATAATCAATTGCTATTTATCTAATACGCATTATTTTTATTTTACAAATTTTGCACTTAAAATAACACGTGCAGTCTGATATAACAGATATCTGCATTCATAACAGAAAAATGTTATGGCAAGACCATGTTACGCTCCAACTTGCATACATTATGCTACTGAATCATATTGAATACTGCCCAAATGTCATGTATTTACCGTGCGTTCAGGTTTTACACATAAACTGCAACGTCACTCGTATGTTATGAAGCTGGGTCAGAATGACTCCGTTATCTAAGATTGTTTTTTTGGCATTTGTGCGGTTTCTAGGTTAGGTTTTTTGTTTTGACATCCCGAGAAGAACGCCTGACTGCACAGCAACCACATGGCTTTTGTCAATATTTAGTATGGAAAGTTCTTCATAACATAACCTTGTTATAACATCGGTCTGTTGTGCCGTAGAATCGGTCCATAAATGTATCAAGAATCGTGTATCAATTCATTTTTATTGACTTTGCCTTTTTTATTTATTTACGTAAGTGAATAGTTAATGATACTCCATTTATCAATTATTACATCGACCAATTTTTACTGTTTCACAATAATATTTTTTTTATAACTAGTATTTGTTTTTAGTGTATTTTGTCATTTTTAGAATATCACCATTATTTTGGTCGTCTGAAAAGCGGTAGTGCGCGCGCGGCCTTAGAATTCTTTAACAATGAACGGAAATCCGCGTTATCATAACATAGTAATTTTATAATTATTTTTAAATTAATTAATTAAATGATGATTTATTTGACGCAATGATTTATGAATTTTTATTGATACCAATTAGTTAAAATTTGTATATATACAGTATATATACATAAATATTCACATATACATCAAGAGATTAAGAAGTTAACCCTTTCCACTCGGATGCCGACGGAAAAATACGTATTCATTCAGTAATTCGCGAGTGGAAAGGGTGAATGTACATAAGATAATTACTATCCGATGAGTATACATTAAAACTAGTTGTGCATTAAGGCAAATTGCTGGAACTCCCCGTACCGTAATGAAATATTCGAGGAATATTAAATGTTTTCAAATATATTATTATAAACACTGTAACTTTCATTATTCTTATTCTATATACAACATATAAGAGAATTATTTTCGATATTAAAAAAAATTAGAAATAAAAAAAAATTAAATAAAAAAAAATCCCCAAAAGCATTCGTTTCTTCAATACGAGCAGAAATTTCTTCAAATTGATTAAAATCGGATTCCTAGTTCGCTCAAAAACTGCCATTGTTTGCACATTTAGCTCCGTATCTCAAAAACTGAATTATTATTTTTGGCTCATTTTGCCCCGTATCTTTGAAACGGCTGGACCTGCTTTTGCCAAAAACTAACCACCACTTTTCTACACTCTTTGCTTCGTATCTCCGAAACGGCCGGACGAACTTTTACCAAAAACTAATCAGCACATCTCCCTAGCAATATGATTGTTTTTCGAATCATTTAAATCGGTTGTCCCCTATGCCCAAAATCCTAAACTTATTGTATTTAACTGAATTATTTTCGATAAAATTGTAACAAGCATACGAACAGCGAAGAATTTTATTCTATTTATATTTATATATCAAGAATTTTATTTTTATTTATTTTGTTGTAAGTTCTATGAATTTCTAGATATTTCTTAAAAACTGGATGAATAAATTTTAAAATTTACAACTCTTATTCGCTGAGATTTTATCTTAGGTTTTTCATGGTAACGGTTAAGCGCACTGCCTTGTGTGGAATGAGTTGTAAGTTCGAACCTCTGCTTTGGATAATCTGATATCAAGCAGTAGTTTTTTTTCTTTTTTTGTTATAATTTATTTTTGTTAATCAAGACTTTAATGTCTTATTTAAAGCAGTAGTAATATCAATTTTTACTTGCAAATATTGACAACAAAAATATATTTCTAATGACAATGGAAAATCTTTCACACTATTCTTCCCTGAATCGAGTTGGAGTTTAACTTCCCTGAATCGAGTTGGAGCTCATGGACCTGCCTTAGAGCAGTACTCTATATTATTATATAGAGTATTTTGGGGAAACCTTATTAAAAGAATTCTGAGCATTTTAATATATATGTCTTAAGGATTTTTTAATTTTTTTGGTATATAAAATACAGGACGTATTAATTTTAATATATGAAGTCCTATACGATGTAGTAAATAAATAACATAAGTTGTTTATAAGGAACGCTAGTTAAATGAATATATATATATATATATATATATATATATATATATGTATTCGTTTTTTTAGTAATATAAATATGTTTTTATTTGTATTTGTTTTAATCGCAACACACTATTTGTTTTTTTCGCAACACATTTGCTATATCGTGTATCAATTTAATTATTTATTTAATACATATATATATATATATATATATAATTATTTATATATGTATAATAAATTCAATAGAATCGTCTGAAATTTATAGTTGCATTGTTATTTAGTCTTTCGTAATCTTAAAGTCCGATCAGTCGATAGAAAATTGTTTTGCTGACTGATTTTTTTTGCGTTGCTGGATAAATAAAAAATAAAATTGAATAATAAAATAATATAAAGTTATAAAATAATAAATATAACGAATAATAATAAATAGATATTTGTGAAAATAATTATATATATACAGTTGTGTAATGCTCAAACTTTTTTTAAGTGCGATTTGTTAATACAAAAACTTTTCTTAATAGTGTGAAGTCTAATTTTAATGACTGTGTATTTTAATAATAATATTCAAATATTATTTTGTTAATATATGTGAAGTTAAAAAACTTATTTATAATATTTTCATGACAAATATGTCTAATTATCCAAATACAAAATTATTTTTTTAATATTATTAATAATTAACTATTATATGTTTTATATGACCTATACATTCCTAATATTAATTGCAAAATTTAAATTATTTCGTTTTTACTAAAAGTTAATCCTTGTGAGTTTTTTCTTCGCTAGCTCGCGTTGTGTTGTACTGCTAGAAATGGACTTGTCCATCTCCTTTATTTTTAAATAGATTTTTTTAATACTATTATAATATACATCTAAATAATTTAATAGTGTTTGTAACTTTGACCACAACTTTAATATTAGTTATTAAACTTTCTATTAAATTCGTTTTATAAAAGAACGTTAAGAAAAAGTGTTGCGTAGTCTGAAAAAATGAAAATGGATGGAAGTCCTATGTTTTATAGGAAATCGCACATTGTATATTATATCATACCCAGTAAGTAGTATTTATATTTGCTAACTAATAGAAAACTAATTTTTAAAAACCGTAAAACAATTTTTGATTTAGGATTTTTTTAAATTTTATCATAAGCGAGTAAGTGTTCAAGCTGACAAGATTACTCTCAAGTTTTTGTTATGTAGCATATAATTTTCCGATTTTACAAAATTCTTTTGTTATTAATATAATATAAGTTGAAAGAAAATGAATGTCGTAAGATAAGAGGCATATCTTATTCTTATTTTTCTTAAAAGAAATCCCTGAGTAAAATAAGAGAGAGAGAGCAACATTATGCAATCCTGGTCTTACAGTTGAGCAATAATAAATACAATAAATAATAAATGGTAGCCTGCCCGAAGGCAGGTCCATGGTGTGAGTGTCACCACAAAAATGATTTCCTTACCCTTCGACTTCTATCAATCCCATTACCACTATTACCAGCCCCCCCTTTTTAAACAATTTTTTATGTATTTTCCTTTCCAAACTTTTGCTTCCATGCTTCTTTTTTGTTTGTTTATTTGTACACATACATTAGTCATATACATTTTATAAGATATCTTTACAATTTTATTTTATTTGATTGTATACAATTATATAACACCATACATTCTTTTTTTTGTCAATAATGTTATAAAATTGGTAGTCTGCTCGAAGGCAGGTCCTTGGTGTGAGAGCTACCATAAATAAATGATTTCCTTATCCTTCGTCGTCTATCAATCCTATTACCACTATTACCCGTCCCGCCTTTTTAAACAATTTTTTATGTGTTTTCCTTTCCAAACTTTTGCTTCCATGCTTCTTTTTTTATTGTTTATTTGTACACGTACATTAGTCATATACATTTTATAAGTTACCTTTACAATTTTATTTTATTTGATTGTATATAATTATATAGCACACCATATATCCTTTTCTTTTTTGAGATTTTTGTCTTACTATTTCCCTTCATAGTTCTTTCCTACTCTTTTCCCATTTTTTGCACTCAATAATTGCTTGCTCAGCATCCGCCCTAGTCACTCCACCCAAGCAATAGCTATTAGGATCGGTATTGATCCCAATTCTACTCTTTAAGACTATAAATTCTATTTTATTTTATTGTATATAATTATATAGCGCACCATATATTCTTTTTTTCGTCAATGATGTTATAAAATTGTTTGGGATGGAGATTTTTTGCCTTACTATCTACCTCCATAGTCCTTGCCTACCCTTTTCCCATTTTTTCCACTCCATAATGACGTGCTCAGCATCCGCCCTAGTCACTCCACCCAAGCAATAGCAATTAGGATCGGTGTTGATCCCAATTCTACTCAAGTGAAACGGAGTGTTTGTATGGTTAAATCTTAGTCTGCATATTGTAGAAAAAACGATTGACATTACATGCTTCTTGATCCTGTGCTTCGGCTTTCAGTTTCCTATATTTTCTTTTCTCGCGTAAGTGGTCAATCATTTGCATTCTTTTTCTTACCATTCCTTTCAGTCCTTCTGTTTTTTCTTCAACGACATCGTGCAGGAGGCACTCTTTTTGCAGAACGAGTTCGATTCAGTTTCCTTTTCTTTTCCGGATTATTCTCAGTAGAGTCATTTTTTGGTCCACTCTTCTCAGGACTTCATTTGTTATCTGGTCTGTCCACTTTATCTTCTCTATCAGCCTCCAGCACCACATTTTGAAACTCTCCAAGTAGTTTTTGTCGGCCTGTCTTAGAGTCCATGTCTCTGATCCGTACCGAGCTATGCTCCAAACATAGCACTTTCTTAATCTCTTCTGCAAGTCAAGACTCAGTTTGCTCGTCATAAATATATTAATTTTTTTTTACAATACACCTTAGTTTAATAGTATCAATGTAAGTGTGTTAAATGTTTAAATATAACTATTAATTAAAATTTTATACAATCAATTTTCAATTTACTTGTCCTATGATAAATGAGGGATTAGGATGATTAACATTTTTACTTTCATAAAAATGTTTCCCGATTGGAAGAAAAGTTTTCTAAGAAATTTGTGCGATGTGGTGGTGTCAACTTCATAATATTTCTTTATGGTGACCCCAGCAAATCAGAAGCTAATTAATCGACATTAAATTTCTATTATTATTGCTAAGAGCTTTTCTTCTACTACTGTATTAAAAAGAGTTGAAAATTGTAAGTTCATCTTGTGAATTAAGGAATGTGTTGCCAGATGGTATAATACTCTAGTCAACAAATAAAATTGTGGTAGACTACAACAAAAAATTAAAAATAAAATTATCAAAACCCAGAATTGTCGGTAAAACCCAAACAAATTTGACGAACTCATGGAAACACGAAGATTTCATAAAACGATAGTATAAAAAAACAATTATATGTATTCGTAATATAAATATTTTTTTATAAAATAATTAAATTATAAGTTCGTGACCATACAATATTTAATGAAGACACAAAATATTTTAATATTAAAATCGGTTTTAGTGCGTCACGGTTATTTATTGTTGTTAATATGAGGAAACCCCGTAAATAATAAATAAATAAATAATTGTGGTATCGGTAAACTTAATTTTATTAATATATTTTATTTCATAATTATTTCTGTGTCCGTACTGATGTAGTAAGAAGAAGAACGTGGAGTGACACAAACTAGGCTCGGGTTCGAACCCAACCTCGGCCGGCTTGATATCAAGCAGTATGATATGAAATTTCCACTTGTGGTTAAAGATAACAAATTTAATTTCAAATGAAAATCACATTTCGTGGGCGTTGCTGGAACATGTATACTCCAATACTATTATGTACATGCACATATTTTATATATAGACTGCACTAGGGAGTGCGGACTATCTTAAAGTTAATATTAAGAGCTAAAACTTTCAGTGTTTTTTTTTATCATTCTGGAAGCATTTGAGCCTCCGGGAGTAAAAAATCGAAAATATGCATATTAGGAACAACCCTAAATCTGCACATATAAATAAAGAGAGGTTGACCGCTGGGTTTCCCTCTAAAAAAATACAAAATTAAATATGTACGACAGTAAACACAGCCACTATAACACGTAGTTCTGATCTCTAATAAATAATTGTAATCTTACTAAAAAATTATTATTATTAATATAATATTTTATGATAAATGGATTCCACAATGTGCGTCACGGTTTCGAATTCGACATTATTATTATTTGTTTTATACGAATTCAGTTTTGTAATAATTAATTGTTGAAAGCGAAATGATGCATTAGAGATGATGTGCTGACGTGAAATCGTTAATTGTGCATTATTGAAAAATGAAAAATGAGACTGTAATGCGTCAATGGTAAACAATGGTCAATGTTTGTTAGGTAGATAGTAATAGCATTATTTTTTATGTTTAGGCTGATTTTGCATCTTATTTATCTTTTTTCAAGTTTAACAAAATCTTTCTAACAATCTTCATTTCATTCACGTTGTTTTATCAAAATAAAAAATTTCATGAGGTAATATTTTTCTTAAATCAGCTTTTGCTTTGATCTAACCTCAAATAGATCTGATTTGAACAGTTCGAAAAGTTGGGAAACCACTGATGCTTTAAACTGTCTTTTGTGATATAAAAAAAAGTAAAAAGTTTGCCATCAAATCATTTCATTCACGTTGTTTTATCAAGATAAAAAATTTCATGAGGTAATATTTTTCTTAAATCAGCTTTTGCTTTGATCTAATCTCAAATAGATCTGATTTGAACAGTTCGAAAAGTTGGGAAACCACTGATGCTTTAAACTGTCTTTTGTGATATAAAAAAAGTAAAAAGTTTGCCATCAAATGGATTGAGTTTGTTTTTTTATTTATTTATCTACCTATCTATTTATATATCTATTTATTTTTTATTTTTCTAAATATATTTTTATATACATTATTATTCTCTCATTCATTCATCATTTGTTTCCTCTTTTCCAGCCACCGCGGCGCTGACATCTCACGGCGGTCCCTCAAACTCTTCCTCTCGTAACGGCACAACCAGTGCTGCCAACAGCACTACAGCGTCTTCCGCCGTTAACAACGGCGCCCACAGTCCCTCTGCAACGGGCGTTGTCACCACCAGCGGTCACCACAAGGACAGCAGTCCCAACGGCAAACACAGCAATGGACACGGCGCTGTCGTCGCTGGTTTGAGTCTGAATCCGGCAGCCGGTGCCGGAAGTGTTGGTAATACAGGGAGTGGCGCACACGGATTGGTTGTTTCGCAGAGACCCGTTGGAGCCATGGCGCCCGGGACGCCGAGTGCCAAAACTAAGGTAATAATATAGATATTTAAATAAGTCCAGTTATCACTAAGGAAAGTTTTAAAATGGAGTAGTTCACAAAAATCGATAAATACCACAGATGAGGAGTGGTAAAATATCTAGTGTATTTATTTTTTACTTGGATTTAAAGATAATTTTCTACGTTTTAAGATTTATGGACCGATTCTGCTGCATAACAGACAAATGTTATGGCAAGGCTATGTTATGAAGAACTTGTCATACTAATTCGTTCTAAATATTGATAAAAGCCATGTTGTTGCTGTCCAGTCAGGAGTTTTTCTCAGGTTGTCAGATAGAAAAACTAACCTAGAACCGCACAAAAGTAAAAAAAAAACGATCTTAGATAACATGGTTCTTCTGACTTAGCTTTACAACATACGAGTGACGTTGCAGCTTATGTGTGAAACGCTTTGTTGCACTGCAAATACATGACATTTTGACATTCAGTATGATTGAGTATCATAGTGTATGGAAGTTGGTGCGTAACATGACCTTGCCATAACATTGGTGTGTTGAGCGGTAGAATCGGCCCATTATTGTAGATACTAAAAATACACGTGATGCTTGATGATATAATTAAAAATATCTCCAAGAGGGCGAAGAGGTCAAAAATGCTCGGAAAAATTTCAGGATATTAGTGAACGAAGCCTTGCCACTTAATACCACATGTTAAGTTGATATTTTGAGTGATTGATATCACTGCTGCATGATCAAACTATCCGGATTAGGACAAAGCTTGTACACAAAGATTTACATACTACGTTTATCTATTAATAATACAAATAATATGATAATTATGAAAAATTCAAGATTATCAAAACTTATGTTATCTTTTGCAGGACAAAATTATGCTTCGTGCCAAAGTGGTTGTGGCTTTGTATCCGTTCAAGGCTATTGAAGGAGGGGATTTGTCATTAGAGAAGGTGATTATTAAAATTTATAAAAAAAATAATAAAGACATTATATCAAACTTATTTTCGTCAAAAATATTTATAGCATCTGTTACATGCTTTACTTTTCATTCACACCATTTTATCACACGGATTATTACTTTACCCTAGACTTACTGAAATAAAATTACACGTCAATATATTAAATAATAAATGGTAGTCTGCCCGAAGGCAGGTCCAAGGTGTGAGAGCCACTACAAATAAATGATTTCTTTACCCCCTTTACTCTTCGTCTATCATTCCCATTACCACTATTCCCCCTACCCCTTTTTTCATGTATTTTTCCTTCCAAACTTGTGCTTCCATGCTTCTTGATTCTGTGTTTGGCTTTTAGTTCCCTGTATTTTCTCTTCTCACGTAAGTCGTCAATCGTCTGCATTCCTCTTCTTCTTCTAATATAGTACATATATAATAACAACAACAATTATTTGCCTTACGCGAGGATCTTTATATTTCAAGTTCAATGTTTACACCTCGTTACAACCTCGAAAACAAAACATATCAGTTGAAACAAACATGGCGTCCACCTGAAGTTAGTTACATTTAAGCATAGACTAACTAATTTTTAGATACGATCTGGCGTGAATATTCAATCTAATTCAGACTTCTCTACACATCTAATTCAGACTCTTTTAAATTTTAATATGCTATTGTTATTTATTAAATTAATCATTTCAATTATTTCAAAAAAATATATTGTTATCGATATTTATTTTCAAATTTCAGGGGGCAGAGTATGAAGTAGTAGATGACTCGCAAGAACATTGGTGGAAAGTCAAAGATAATGCTGGGTAAGTTTACAAATTAATATATTGTTTCATTTTCTTACTTTTGAAGTAAATTAATAGTTTGAATTTAATTAATAATATTTTATTGTTACAGTAACATTGGATACATCCCGAGCAACTATGTTAAAGAAAAGGAACTACTCGGTTTACAAAAATATGAGTAAGTAGAGGATGTACTTATGAAACTAGTATTGTAATTAGTAACTACACAATACTAGTATTCTATAATTATTTATGTTAAATTGTATTTTTTGTCTATCAGATGGTATGTTGGAGACATGTCCAGGCAACGAGCGGAATCGTTACTCAAACAAGAGGACAAAGAAGGTTGTTTTGTTGTAAGAAATTCTTCGACTAAAGGCCTCTATACACTCTCGCTTTATACCAAAGTGTAAGCATAAATAAAACACTCACCAATTAACAATAAATGAATTATCCATTTTCCTGTTTCCTTTACAGTCCACACCCGCACGTCAAACATTACCACATCAAACAGCAGCAGCCAAACAAATCGGGCAGTGGAGGAGGTGCAGGAGGTGAATTATATTATCTCTCTGAAAAACATTGTTGTGCAAGCATCCCGGAATTGGTTAATTATCATCGGCACAACAGTGGAGGATTGGCAAGCAGACTTAAGGCGTCGCCTTGTGATAGACCGGCACCACCTACTGCTGGTCTCAGTCATGGTAAGGGGGAAGAAGATAATAATAATAATGATAGCAATAGCGGTAATATTAATGCACTGGTAAAACTTATTTTAGATAAATGGGAAATCGATCCAGCAGAGCTGATGTTGCTTGAAGAATTAGGTTCTGGCCAATTTGGCGTTGTCCGTAAAGGTAAATGGCGCGGATCCATCGATACAGCTGTTAAAATGATGAAAGAAGGAACAATGTCTGAAGATGACTTCATTGAGGAAGCCAAAGTCATGACGTGAGTATAAAAGATTTGTTATATTTATTTGGTTTTCTGTTTTATGCATCTTCAAATTCTTGATTCCTTTTAGTAAATTGCAACATCAGAACCTAGTGCAACTGTACGGAGTGTGCACAAAGCACCGTCCAATTTATATTGTGACTGAATACATGCGTCATGGTTCCTTGCTCAACCATTTGAGACGTCACGAACTTGCTCTGGCTGGAAACAGTGCCATGTTGCTTGATATGTGCATACAGGTAAATAGAAATAAATATATTATAATATTGACTCTTTCCACTCGGATGCCGCCGCTCCGTCGGCAAAATTCATATAATGCTCGGAACTCGCGAGTGGAAAGGGTTAAAATACTGCATTCATGTAGTAACTGATTTTATCATAAATCCTCTTTCCCAGATTTGCAAAGGTATGTCCTACCTAGAACGGCACAATTATATCCATCGCGACTTGGCGGCTCGTAACTGTCTCGTTGGTTCTGAAAATACAGTAAAAGTAGCAGATTTTGGTTTGGCTCGTTACGTTCTGGATGACCAGTATACGTCATCAGGTGGTACCAAGTTTCCTATAAAATGGGCGCCTCCTGAAGTTCTTAATTACACCAGGTTTAGCTCCAAGAGTGATGTGTGGGCTTATGGTAAGAGAATTAGTCATAGTTGATATGGATAAATGAGATTTTTTGTTATTAAATGTGTATTTTTATTTTTTAGGAGTTTTGATGTGGGAAGTCTTTACTTGTGGAAAGATGCCTTATGGTCGTTTGAAGAATACTGAAGTCGTAGAACGTGTACAACGTGGAATTGTTCTTGAGAGACCTAAAGGCTGTGCGAAAGAAGTTTATGAAGTAGGTTTAATGATATTTTGCCATTTAATAATTTGTCGATCCGCCATAAAATTTAATTTATTATTTGTGTATTCTCGATGTTTTGGTTCATTCTGAATCGTTTGATTCGTTTTGCGCTACGATCGGCTGAGCCATTTTTATATAATTACCAGATACGATGTTTTTCGACAGCGTTTTTACTAAAAATATACTAAACCAATTCTGAATATTCCGGCAATCGTGCTGATTATTTTTCGGTCAAACTCGACCAGACTTGTTCTTGTTTGTTCAGACATCTTTAATATTAATTTAGGTGACCCACAAGGTTCAATTCTTGTCCACCACTATTTCTTATAATTGTACTGCTTTTTGTCTACAATATCATAGTGCAATTGTAGAAGGGATTTTTTTTGTATTTTGATTTTTTTTGAAAATTTTGAACATGTTTTTAAGCAATCGCGCTGCGTAGCTGATTTGGAGTCGAAATATCAAAGCGCGTAAGCGCCGCGTAGTTGTCTAACGTGTAAACATTGGTACGGAACCCATATAAATGTATATAAAATGTGTACTTATTATTAAAATCTTTAAGGAAAATTTAATAATACGATGTACATATGTCTAATGTTCATTTTTGACCGCCAAATGGCATCATTTTTTACTTTTTAATTGGATACCTACCTTTACAAAAAAATTACCAATTGTTCATTTCGTCAATACAAGTGAAATGTTTTCTGTTTTTTTTTTTAAATCGGACGCAAAAACTCAAAAACTGTAATACTATTTTTTGGCACTTTTTGCCCGCATTTCCGAAACGGCTAGACCTGCCTTTGCCAAAAACTAATCTGCACATCTTCTTATTAGTTGGAATCAAATGTTTTTTGGATTATTCAAATCTGTTGATCCGTGTTCGAGAAATCGTCGACGAAAATTTGTAAACGCACGCACACACATACATCCACTTTTTCTAATGTATGCCGAAATGTTCAGAAACTGCTGAAACGTAAAGATATATAAAAAAATTATTTTCGATTTTTTTTTGCGTTTACTATAACTTACCCTACGGGAAGTTAGAAATTATGAATTCAACGTTTCGGGAACTTAAAAAATTCAAAATTTTGACACGGGATCTCTTTTTGGTGAATCGGTTTCCAATGACTTTTTGCTCAATAATGAAAAACATATTACACATTAATACACATTCGTTTTTTGTTCGATAATTTATAACATTTGAACAATTTGTCAAATATAACTAAAATGTTTTCTAAATTTATACAAAATCTAATAATCTGCAATAGTTTTACCATTACAAGACTGCAACTACAGCAACTCGCCATACTTGGAAGTCATTATTAAATTAACGTATTTTACTTATCAATTCAGTCAATTGCTTACAAAAATCTGGAAATTCATACACACAAAAAATGTCCTTTAGTTAATATTACTGTTTTAAACTTTCATTATCATTCATGGGTCTTTTATCCCCCAGATAATGCGCGCCTGCTGGTCCCACAGCCCAGATGACCGTCCTTCATTCAGATCGTTGAAAGAACAATTACATTCTGTCTCTCAAAACCTAATGCAAGATTGACTGATTGACAGTTCCAACTTCAACATTCCATCTCAACAGTACACATTGCAAGATCTATCTTTGCTGTCAAAGAAATTAAAACGACTTTTAGAATCTCAGAAGCATCAGCAACTCCAAAGCAACTCCATTCGGCAGCAGCAATCTGTAAAATCGTCTCGGAGAAGTTTTGCGCAACAAGATCTGTCGGCGAATTGGAATAAAAAAGTGTCAAATTTATTAGCAATATGCCAGAACTTAGATGGAATGATTACTTACGATGTGAGGAGTCCGAAAATTAGTCAAATGGCACATGTGGAAAGAAACGAGGTAAAGGATGGTCATAGTAGTAAGTTTAATAGGTTTGGTACGATTTTAAGGAAAAGTTTTACATTAGGGCATAACAAAAAGAAATGTAAACACGATAGTTCAAGCGACGCAAAAAGTCAAACTTTAAACAGTAAAAAAAGTTCTAAACACAAATCTAAACCAAAAGTCATTCCAGACGTGACCGACGAAATTAATACAGACTTACAAGAATACAGCGTTCCAGATTTCCAATCCATTCAATCCGGTTCTAGCAAAAACAGTCTGTGTGAAAATTCTTTTCACCCAAAACACAATTTCAAACACCAACGTTCAGATGAATCTTATTCTTTAACATGTCTGCAACCTCCTCAGGTTAGTAGAACCCCCACAAATTTATCAAACACTAATCGAGCTTTATCCAAAAGCACGGACACCAAATTCTGTCCAAACGAATTATTGGTCTCGGAAGAAGTGGTGGATTATTTAAACGAAGTGATCAAATCGAAACATAAGAATAAGCATTCGAAAATGGCGAAAAGCTCGGAGCACATTGATTGTATTCTGTGTGATATTATAGGATTAAGGGGCGCTTCGTGCAAGGGCGGTTTAAATGAGGGTAAGCTGCAATAATTGATAAAGGATATTTGATATGTGTGAGCCCGCTGGGAGTAATAATAGGTTTAAGGTTAGATTTAGAAGTGGGATGTGTGTTTTTTATTTTGAAACGAGGGGAAAGTGCCAAATGGCACTTGCAAAATACTTGATACTTATCAGCACAATGTTTATACAGTGAATGTGATTTTTTATATATAAATTAGGCTTGAAATTAGAGACCGAATACCGAATATTCGGCAACTTCAGCGCCTAAACTCGTTCGTATTGAAACAATTACTATTTGTAATTGTTATATCACTGACGTACAACATGTATATTCAATTTTTATGTCTAGGTTTGAATCTACTATTTGGTTACTCTTTCTTATTTGGAAAATTTGACACCATTCATACTGTTCGGCCGAATACCGAATACTTGAATAACATAATCTCAAAAGTCGATAAACTTTAAATTATTATATATACAAAATACAATAACGGAATCATCAGTAGTGAAAACTGTGAAACTTTATTCTTATCATATTATATAAACTAAAGACTTCAAAATATACAGATCCATCACAAGTTCTTTATCGCATAAAATATAAAACACACACACAATATTTTCGCCGAGTGGCGACGGCTTCTTTAATTTTAACTATTCGGTATTCGGCCGAATAGTAAGTTTCTATTCAGTATTCGGCCGTATATCAAAAAATGTGCCGAATACCGAATAGTAACCGAATATTCGGTGCAACCCTAATATAAATGTGAACAACATCAATAAAATGATACAGAAACATGATGCTGCAATTATAGATTTCTGGAACATTATTTAAAATAAATATTTAAAAATAAATTAATGGCGCAATTCTGCTTCATAACATCGCTGTCTTATGCTTGTTTATTAGTAGTGAAAACTGTGAAAATGTATATTTGCTGTGCGATCATGCGTATTTTACATATAACCAAGAAGAATGTTATGATAACAGAATCTTTGATGATATAGTTATCACAAGATTCTTTCTTGCTTGTTTATATGTAAAATATGCCTAATCGCAGCAAATAAACATTTTCACAGTTTTCACTACCAAGAAATAAGCATTACTCTGACAACACTATGTTATGAGGCAGAATAGCTCCATAAACATACTTAAGGCTCTGTAAAATATTGTGCTTGAGTCTCTTATATATTATTTGAACCTTCCTGATAATTATATTTATAAACAAACCCTTCTCTTTATTCATAATAACAACCGCATAAAAGTATTTCTTCGATTACATCCCTTAAAATTTAATAGTGCGTGGACGCGCGAAATAAGTGAAACTTTGTAATATGGTAATGAAAATAGAAAGAGGCAGAAATTGATCTTCAATGTACTCATATAGTTGTTACTGTGAAACAAACTTTATTAACAATTTACAATCGTTAATAAATTTTGATGACAATCTTTAAACCTTTCCACTCGGATGCCGCCGTTCCGGCAGCAAATTACATAAAAATATCGCAATTTGCGAGTGGAAACGGTAAATTATTATTTTCAAGTGGACAATTTATCATTTTCAATCAGAATTTATCTGGTAATGGTTTAGAATGTGGTTATGAAAAATTCGCATCAATAACACCCACTACCCATGATGTGGAAAGTGAGTGACAATAAAGCACTAAATAATTTAATGGGACAATTCTGTTGTCATGGCAAGGCTATATTATGCTTGTTTCTTGGTGGTGAAAACTGTGAAAATGACTTTTTTGTGCGATCAGGCATATTTTACATATAAACAAGCAAGAAATAATGTTATGATGACAGGATTTTCCAAGATCTGTTATCATAATCATCCTTGATTGTTTATATGTTTATATGTGAACTACGCCTAATAGCATAGCAAATAAATAGACTTTTTTATACTTTTTACTACCAAGAAACAAGCTTGAGATAGTTTTGCCATGACATCTCCCCCACTAAACGTTACGTGTATTTTTAGTTATGAGAAAAAAATGTAAAATTTTAGATTTTTTTTTGAAAATGTTAAAAATTCAGGTAAATAATAAATACACGTGATAACTTAAGGTGCGCCACACCTAGCGAACGAGCACGAACGAACATGGCGTTTGATATGCGTGTGGTTCGCTTTTGTTTGAAAACTTCAATCTGCGCATATTTTTCATCATGTTCGTTCGTTAAGTGTGGCGCACCTTTACTATACACCTCCTTCCCCCACGTGATATTTTGTGATTTTTTGTCGAACCCCCCCCACTCCTTAAAAACTTCACGTGATTAATGGACGCCCCCTAACAAGTACGTATTTAAGCTAATTTCACATCCTTATGATTTGTGTCTCTTTCCCTCTCCTATTGTCTACCTTTGAGTATCTCTGTTTTTCTGCTTACTGTCTCTTTCTATTTTCTTTCCTATAACGCAACCAGTTCGGATGTCACATTAGAAGTTTCACTTAAAAAATCGAATTTTATTTTTACACAACTCCCTCCCCTTTCTTATATTGAAAATTTATATTATATATAATACTAATATGTTTTGATAAATTTTTACATATTTAAATAAATAAATATATGTGTGACATATATATCGGTGTATACACTTGGATGTGTATTTTCTAATACACTTAATATTAACATAGCATTTATTACTCGAACGATTAAAAAAATTGTGAAAGTTTGAGTAATGGATGATTGAATTTAATAAAAGTGATAGATAGTATATTATATTAATAGAGTATTATGATAAAATCATTTATGCATTCTCATATATAAATAGTGGATAAGACTTTGGAATTGTTTCGACTCAACAAGGTAACATAATACTTTTTATGTCGATAACAATTCTGATCAATCGCACAAACCATTTTTAATATTTAGATAATGATAAAAGTGTAACTTCCATGTTGTCGTGTTCCCACGATTAGATTTATAAAATAGGATATTTATTACTTATTGATAAACACAGTTGTTTATGTTTAACATTGTGTTTATTTATAACATTCCTCGAATAGGATTGTAGAAAATGTGCATGACTCGAAGTGGATGTGATCTTTGACACAATTGTGTTGCTTGAGAATTTACATAGAGAACCTCATTTTTACAATGGACAAAATAGAATTCTTAATTTATTATAGACCTATGAGGCGCGGTTTAGTTATAAAAAATAATTAATCCTTGACAATTTATATATCAGTTTAATTTAAGAATTTTACACGTTTTGACGATAATAAAATAAAATTTTGTAAAAGGCGAAGGTCAGTCACTATAACCACTTGACCATCCTCACATAGCGACATCGCCACACCGCGAAGTTTAATTAAACTTTATTCATTTTTACAATTAAAACTCTTTTTAAATTTTCGTTTAATTAAACTTTATTCATTTTTTACAATTAAACCTCCTCTCATAGGCCTATAATATTTTAAGAGTATATTTTCCATCGCAAACTTTATCTTTATGCCAAGTTTCATCAAAACTCAGAAGTGTAAGTCTGAGGTGCTCCATAAATCTGAATTTTTAATCGGACCATGCAGATTTTTTATTTTTTTATAGGGACCACTTTAAATAATCTTTATTGGATTTTATGTGTTTGTGTAAAAATGGATTTAAATAATTTTAAATTCATTTCTGTCATTGGTGTCGAGACTACTTTCTTTTCAACTGTTCTATTCAATTTTTATTTATGTTTTTAATAGGGTTTTTGCATAAATTTTAAGAAAAATGAGATTTATTGTGAAAGAGAGAGATAGATTGATGGAGAGCGAACTAGAGAAAGAGAGGGAAATAGAGTGTGGTAGAGTGAGAGGGGGTAAGAGAGAAAAGAGTACATATAGATTTAGGATAGGGAGATAAAGTGAGAGGGCTTAATAGAGAAAAGAGGACCAATAGATTTAGAAAGAGGAATTGAAATATAGCGTCAGAAGGTTTAGATAGGTAAGGAGGTAGAAAACAGAAATTAATTACAGAGTTAGATAGACCGAGTGAGGAGGGATATGTAGAGAAAAATAGTGACATGGATAGAGAGGTTGATAAATAGGCAGAAAAACAAATAGAGAAAAATAGAGGTTGATTTAATTTTAAAGAAAAAAGAAATTTATTGTGAAGAAAGAAAGACAGATTGATGAAGAGCGAACTAGAGAAAGAGGTAGAAAGAGAGGTAGATGGAGTGAGAGGCGGTAAGAGCAAAAAGAGGACAGATAGATTCAGAGAGAGGGATAAATAGAGTGAGAAGGGTGAGATAGGTAAGGAGGCAGAGAACAGAAAACAGAAAGAGATAGAGTTAGATAGACCGAGTGAGGAGGGATATTTTGAGAAAAATATTGACATGGATAAAGAGGTAGATAAATAGTCAGAGAGGGAAATAGAGAAAAATAAATAGTGATTGATATATAGATAGAGAGAGAAAAAACGGTAGATAAACAGATAGTTAGATATAAAAAGTGATAAACATAGCGTCTTTGGAAAATAAATTTTTATAAACGGAGTATTAAAGGCAAATAATAATATTGTCAAATATGCGAAAATGTAATTTAAAGTTATGTTGAAAAATAAAATCGCTTTGGTGACAAATGAACACCTGCACCTTAGAAAACAATACGAAATAATATTCATTATTATTATTATTAGAATAAATTGAATTGAAAAAAATGCAACTTTTTAAACAAATACTACTAAAAGACGCATTACCAAAGGATTTTAAAAATCGTAAAATATTAAAGTTTTTAACATTTAGAATGATCGAGAGGAATATAATTCAAATAAGGTACCTCAAGTAATTGAGAATAACAAAAATACACGCTTTCTTTTTCTCTCGTACTTTTCAGCTTTGTGTATTTTCTTTCTTTCTCACACGTCGTCAGCTCTCTCTCTTTCTCTCTATGCTTCCTTCCAAGTTTGATGGAAGTCGCATTAGAAGTTTGACTTTAATAATTAATCCGTCCTGATACAATAAATAAAAGTAGCATTATTGACTTTTGTATTTAAATTCTGCATCTCGATTATTAATTACACGCTTCATAAATTATTAATGCCATCGTGAAAGATTTTATAGTTCAAAGAGTATTATATATTTATTTAATTAAAATTTTTAGAAAATTTATGCAAGAACCTGACCTTATAATCTACTTGAAAGACTATCATAATTCCAACTGTATTTCCTATCATTTAATTATTTTATCCTAAGTAGCAACAAAGTCAATTAGTTTGTGCGTGTAGCATAAATGTAAATTGAAAGAAATCTGATCTTGGAGAAAAGTCTCTTACGAATAATCTCATGTAAAAGTATTTATTTTAAAGTTTATCGATTTAGTTTTTGTGATCGATGCAAGAATCGGCATTATGGATTGAACGAAAAAATATAAAGCAAAAGGATAATATTGCAATTATAACTTTCATCAAAGGGGTTAATAATATATTCATAATTATCATCGAAGATATAATATTGTATTCACATTACTAATTAAAAGGGTTTAAATTACATTAAATTTTTTCCTTGATTGAAGTAGTATTACATTTACATTCCTCATGATTCTTTATATGATTAACAATAATCAAATGTAATACCATTCGTTATTTTTTTTTTAATTTCACATATTTTTTTTATAAATCCATAATGTTTCTTGTAACGATACACATTTATAAATATATATTAATTAATTGTTAGAAAAATGATACTTAAACCTTTGATACTAAATATATAGTTTATATGTTAGGGGTCTCGGTGACTTTACAGCAATTTTATAGTCGAAACGATAAATATAATACTGCTGCGGAATCGAACCGATTACCTCGTTCCCATCAAAGTGACACAAGAAAGTTGCACTTATAAAATTATTTGACCTTTGTGCCTTTTGAAGGTTAAATTTTATGTGCCAACTCATAAGATTATAGACCCGTAATGTTTCTATTTAATCCGAGAATTGGCTCCTAAATCTTGAGTCACCATTGTGTATATTCTTTAATAATTACGGTACAATTCTAGCTGGATTAAATTTTTTCTGAATTATTTTGATTTTATTACAGTTCTTGGCAAGATATATTTTACGATTGATATTTACCCTTTCCACTAGCAAATTCCGAGATTGGTGGAGAGGGTTAAATTGCTATTTATTGATATTTTATTTATATTCTTCGTTCCGAATGTAAAATTCTCCATTGCTGTAAATTCATCGAGACATTTAGATAGCATAACTCTTAGTCAAAATGCATGTAATAACCTTAAACAATAATTAATAAATGAATGAATTAATTAAATAAATAAATAAATGAATGAAATAAACGAAACATGATTTATTATTTTATTATTATTGAATAAGCAAGAAGAATAAATTGTTTTTAGGTGATTAGTGCGTTACACATCGGAATCACTATTTGCAGTAAATATATAATAAATGAATAATAATTTTTTAAGCGTTAATAAAGCCAAAAAAAGTTTATTTTTCATAAAATACAAACATTTGTTGCTTTCGTAACTATTATTTTAATACTATCATCTATCTTATATTCCTAAACTTTTTACTAATTTTAATAAATAATTCCTTATTAATCTTTTATTTCTTTTTCCATACATCTGTTTTCAATAATTTTAATTTTATCAAATTTAAATATTGAGTTGTAGTGCAAACAGTGCCTTCTGCAGCGCTCATTGATCTGCTCTATATTTTTGTATAGTGAAGGAAACGCATTTCCCCATGCCAGACTAGGTCTTTTGTCTGGGTATGTTGGGCTTATTATAAATAATACCAAATAAAATCCTAGCTCATTTCTTGCTTTTTGTCCCTACGGTGTTACTTCATGGGGGGAGACTCTAGAATTCAGTGATTCCCACTCTTAACACTAGAAAGACGGACGCAGTCATTTTGACTGTTTTCCATTTTCAAACATAAAAATAACTATGTATTTGAAGTCGCAGCTTCGTGAAATTTTGTGACTTTTTATACAACATATGAATGCGTAGATAAATCGTATTATTTGCCTTATCTCACTTTTATTTTCAATATTCTTACATGTTATGCCTGCATGGACGGAAAACAGTCATTTTGACTGCTCTAGAAATTTTACATAAACAAACGGCTTTGTTATTGTATTGCAAATCGTTATCTCGCGATAATTCATCTCGAATGAGCCATAATGCATTTGTTACATAGAAATAACCGAATTATGGTAAGTATTGACATTAGACCGGTCTTTTTCACATAGTAACTTTCAGTATAACGCGTTGTTCAGTTGATTTTTTAGAACTTATAAATAAAATGTCAAAGAGAAGTGAATTGTTGCAAAAGCTAACACACATAAGTGAAGAGTGTTCCGACATAGAATAAAATGCAGAAAATTGGGCACAATCATCTGAAGATGAATTGAATTATATTCCACGTGAATCATCTGATTCTGAGGGTAGCGATGAAGGAGATCACTATTGATGAAAATGAAAGTGCCATCAGTGTATGCAGGAGGGTGCTAAGTGGCTCAGAAACTGATGAAAGAATTCAAGAAACGGAGACAGCTGTCGATGGTACTGTATGGACAAAAATTGCCGAAGGTGGTACTCCAGGAAGGTCATCATCTAATTGTGTCTTCAAGGGTGTGAAAGGGCCAACAAGCTATGCAAAAAGAAAATTATTATAGGTGATCTTGTCAGTGCATTTTCGTTGATAATAGATAATTATATTATCAAACACATAAAACAGTGCACAGAAGAAGAGGGCAGTCGAATTTCGGAGTACGATTGGACAACATCGTTACCGGAAATACGTGCATTTATTGGAATTTTATATGCTCGTGGGGCCTATGAGGCAAAAAAATTGAAATTGACTTATTTATGGTCAGCAAAGAAGACATGGCAGATCAAAGGTAAAGAAAATATACCGTGAAATCCAGTTCCAATCCAGTAGATAACCTCTGCAAATATTTTTTAATATTTTGGATTTGGCTGCGATAAATGCCTGGATTCTTTACAAGGAAGCGACAGGAATAAAAATCCAAAGAAAACAAATTCTTAGAGAACAGTTTTTGTTTGAATTGGCAGAACAGCTTTCCGCGGACTACACGACATCAACACAAAAAAAATCAAAGGAAAATGATGACCCACAGACATCATGCAAATACCAATAGAAATAAAAGAAAATTTTGCTAAATAAGACTTTGTAATAATAATAAAACTAATAATACGTGTCAAAGTTGCAACAAACATGTTTGCGGAAAATGTATTCATAAAAACATCTTAAATTATATTTGCATGAATTGTAAAAATAATGAACTTCTTTTTCAGATGAACTATTTTTTTATTTTTAGCACTTATAGATGATTTGTATAAATGTAAATAGTACATGAAATAATAAAAATTGATTTTAAACAAATTTCTAAACGCATTATTTATTTTTTTCACGACGCAGTCATTTTGACTGTTTTCAGGCAATGTAGGTATATTCAATTCGTCCGTCTTTCTAGTGTTAATTATACTTCAGTGCTGTACAATTGGCGAAATACCATGGACTATCCAAACCATGGATAGATATCTTTGAAAATTTGAATATATTAAACGGCCAAAACTTTGTTTCAAAAACCAAGGATATGTTTGGAATTAGCGAAAAACAATTGGTGACAAAGAAACGGTCAGGCCGAACTTTTTTAAAAACTAATCAGCACGATTCTGAAATGATACCTTCGAAAGGTATCCGTTTCAAAGTTTTTTTTGAAAATGTGGACACAAATTTTTGGATTTTGCATTTGATCCTAAAGAAACGACTCAGACGATCATATCGTAATATAAATCAACGCGAGTGCTTATCAAGTTACTAGCTATCAAGAACGGCTTTTAAATTTTTGAAATCGTTCTAGATGTTTTTTGAATGTCGACTCACATACACACATGCATTCTTTTGGTCTATAAAAGAGTCTGAATGGCTAGAAAATTGTCTAGAAAACCAAATGATCAAATCGGATTTTCTGGCAAAAACAAACTTTTCCGTCCGAAATTGAACTAGTGATGAACATTGAACTTCCCGTACCGTAATGAAATATTCGTAAAATATTAAATGTTTTCAAATAGATTATTATAAATACTGTAACTTATATATGTTTAAAATTGATGGAACTTCCCGTACCGTAATGAAATATTCGTAAAATATTAAATGTTTTCAAATAGATTAATATAAATACTGTAACTTATATATGTTTAAAATTGACCCATATTTAAAAAAAAATTAATTAAAAAAAATGCTTCTTCCATAAGCAATCGTTTCATCAACACAAGCAGAAAGTTTTTTGTACATTTTAAAAAAAAATTAATTAAAAAAATCCTTTTTCCATAAGCAATCGTTTCATCAACACAAGCAGAAAGTTTTTTGAATCATTCAAATCGGATGCCGAGTTCTTTCGAAAACTGCAATTTTTGTACATTTTGCTCGGTATCTCCGGAATAGCTGGGCCTGCCTTTGCCAAGAACTAATCAGCACATCTTCCTATCAATAGGAATCGAATGTTTTTTGAACCATTCAAATCGAATGCTCGAATTTGAAACACAAGCAGATTTCTATTTTCTGTACTCTTTGCTTCGTATCGCCGAAACGGCTGGACCTGCCTTTGCCAAAAACTAATCAGCACATCTCCCTATCAATAGCAATCGAATGTTTTTTGAACCATTCAAATCGGTTGGTCGGTTGATCCGTGCGCCCGAAAACGTGAATACACATCCATTTTTCTGAGGTATGCCAAAATGTTCAGAAACCTTCAAAACGTGAAGAAATGCAACAATGTTTATTTTCGATGTACTTTATGAAAAGTTAAAAAAGTTTTGAATCGTTTATCACCTTTATAATTTTGTTGTGTGTGACAGCACCTTTAGCTTTACAAAATAATTTCGTTGTGTGAATGCACCTTTACACAATGACGAATTTTGACGTTTGACAGTTCAAATAATATTTTGATATTTGGGTTAAAAGTAACAAATTTTATATTTAAATTAATAAACAAGGAATTGTATTTTTGAATACTAGAATCAATTAAATTATGCGTATTTAATTTAATATAATAGTGTTAAACCAGTGTTAAGAAGTAATTTGTCTAAACTGTCGGTACAAGTCGAAGAAATTCTTAAGTCAGAGATAATTGGTAATAAATGTGATAATTTGGATGCTGAAGCAACAAATTCAAGCAATGGTGGTAAATTACTTAATGATAATAGTACAAGATCAGAAACAAATCCAAAAGTCGAAGAAATTTGTTTCCTAAAGTCCACAGAATCTGAATGTGAATACGATATATCAGAAGAATCACACAAGCTCTTCCAATGCACATTGTGCTCCAAATCCTACACCAAACAAAGCAATTTAAAGGAGCACTTCAGAATACACACTAAAGAAAACCTTTACAAATGCAAAACATGCCAAAAAATCTTTACTCGACAATCTCATCTCACCCGTCACTCCCACATGCACTCGGGTGCAAAACCATTCACATGTCAATACTGCCTTCGTGGATTCTTACAACGCAGCAACTTATTAACACACATCCTAATTCACACCAAAGACTCTTCTTACAAATGTTGTGGTAAAGTTTTCAAGAACCTGAATCGTTTACAAGAACATAAAATTACACATGGGGACAAACAGTCTTATGACTGCGATGTATGTGGTAAAAAGTTTGGGAATGTGGTGTCTTTGTCGAAACATAAAATGATTCATTCGGATGACAGGCCTTTTGAATGCACAGTGTGCGGGAAAGGGTTTACTAGAAGACATGTTTTGACTAATCATATGCATGTGCACAAGGCTACAAAATTTGTATAAGTGCTCGTATTGTGATAAGGAGTTTTCACAACAACGATATCTGGTGAGACATGGAAAGGTACATATGGAAAAGGGGTAGAAGATTTAATTAAACAAAGTTGAACTTTAACCAAAGGTAATTTAGGAACATAAATTATTTATATTATTATTATTATTATTATTATTTTTATTATTATTATCTCTTCTATTTACAACTGTCCAGTTAAGAACATTTAATAAATTTGATGAATTTACAATAGTTGACCGAAAAGGGACATTGTATACTACAAGGGTAATTAATAATATTATTAATAAACAATTTAGCATAAGAATTGTTTTACAACTTTGTATGTTCTAATTTATAATATGTAAAAGTCTTGAAGCGACAATGATGAAAAATGTACTGATACATACTTACTTTGAGGTACTTTTTACACAACTTTTTTACTCAACAAATTCTCTGAGAGCATTTTAACTTCCTGTAGGGTAAGTTATAGTAATAAGCCGAAATCGAAAATAAAATTTTTTGCATATCTTCACGTTTCAACGGTTTCTGAAAACATTCAATTCGTAATGACGGGAAGAAGTGGTGATTAGTTTTTGGCAGAGGCAGGTCCGGCCGTAATAATAAATAGGCAGGTCCATGGTATAAGGGCACCACAAAATCAATAATTTTCTTCCCCTTCACTTGTTTATTATTCCCATTATCCTTTTCTTATCATTGATTATATACCATTAATCATTTTATATTCGTTTTTATGAATTTTTCTTTCCTAACTTCAGCTTCCGTGCTTCCTGGTCTTAGCTCTAACATTCACTATACAAAAATATTTACTGAATACACGTATGGAATTTGTTCTTATCAACTTAATCTTCTTCGGTAGATAAAGTTTTTTAATTGCTTTTGGAAAAAATCCATTTCTTAGAAGCTTGCTCCGCTTCTGCTAAAGGCTTGCAGTGCCTCCAAGTATTTTTGCTCACTTAAATTAAATTCTCTTTCGACTTTTAATAAAACTGTGATATGTGTTCCATTCGCTTCAGCTTTTAATTCTCTGTATTTCCTTTTCTCGCGTAAGTCATCAACCGTCTGCATTTTTCTTCTTTCCAATACTTTTAGTCCTTCTATTCTGCCTTCGACGACGTCGTGCAGGAGGCACTCGTTTTGCGGAATAGGTCCGATTTAGTTTCCTTTTCTTTTCAGGATCGTGCTCAGTAGAGTCCTTTCTTTGCCCACTCTTCTCAGGACTTGATTTGTTACCTTGTCAGTCCACTTTATTTTCTTCATTCGCCTCCAAACTTATCAGATAGTTTTTGTCGGCTTTTCTGAGAGTCCATGTCTCTGATCCGTACAGAGCTATGCTCCAGACTTAGTTTGCTAGTCAGCAGTGTTCTCATCTTCGTGAACGCCGCCTTGGCGCTTGCGATACTTGTCCTGATCTCTCCGTGCAGTATCGGTCTCTGGTCAGAAAGCTTCTCAAATATTTGAAATGATCAACGTCTTCCAATTCTCGATATCCTACTGTTGTTTTCAGAGGATTATCTCGGTTTGGTACTCTCAGCACTTTCGATTTGTCGATGTTGATTTCCATTCCGTGTCTTCCCACTTCGACGATTCTGCTCATCATGCTTTGCAGCTCGGTTTGGTTTTTTGATATTACTATACTAGATTATCAACAGTTTGGTTTAAGAAAAGAAAAAGGCACCACTGAAACATTCAATCATACCTATCTTGTTTTAATGTTTTCAATATGCAAAATATGATGAAACATACTGGTACATTATAGTTCTACGGAAACTGACTCTCAATTATAAAATTTTATTAAAATTTGAATTATTTGGCAGTGCTTTTAGAAAATACTACGAGTTGCATTAGGCACGTATTCGATTTTCAATCATATGTATTAAAAAAATTGTACAGAATTAAATAATTTGCAGTAGATGTTTCTCACATTATGATGCCCCCTACAGCAACTTGTCCTACTTCTAAATCACTCATAAATTAATGTATTGATTTCTGATTGATTAATGGGCCGATTTTGCGGCAAAACATTTAAACCATGGATTTTTTAATAAAGTTTTTGCCGTTTTATTTTTATCAAATATTCAAAGATATTTATCCATGGATTTTTAAACAAAGTTTAGTCCATGGGGGGAACAAATCCGCCTTACACTGTATGAGTGTTTTCAGCATATCACAGATGGTGCTAGTGTGCTTCAAATTCAGCGTTTGTTTTAAAACAAAGTCTCTCTAGATATAGTACATGTACTTTAAACGTTCAAGTACCAATTTAATTCCTCTTTTTTTGTCACACAAATATGAATTTATTTATATATTATGTATTAATTATTGTTTGCAAAACCAAATCCAATGAAGGATACAATACCTACGGGTAAAAAACCCATGTTATAAACAATGTACATACTTTTATATACTGAAATATATAGTCTTTGAATTGAAAATTCAAGTACCAATTTTATTCATTGAAATATAACTTTAAAAATGTTTAATTTTTTCTTATCATATATTTTTTACAATATATTTGCGATTTGCGATTTTGTTGAAAATATATTTTAGACGCGTATATTTTGTTCTCATTTCATTTAGTTAAATTAATAAGGTTCATCTTTCATATTCAAACAAATCTTATCTAGAATTGAACCTAATGGTAAATTTACGTGCTATGGTTGGTGGCGACATCTATGATATGCTGAAAAAATTACAATTGATGTAATGTCAAAGCGGCCATCTATTTATACTTGTTTATCTATGGTTTAAACGCATAAAAAAATATTTTCACAGTTTTTATTACCAAAAAACAAGCATAACGTAGCATTGCAATTGCAATCATCTGTGTTATGGCATAATTGGCCCGTAAATCAAACTTTTCTTTCAGTTATAATATTTATTTTAACTTTAATCTTATCAAACAATAAATAGCTATTTGATATTACAAATGTCTTAACTTTAATACAACCTTTAAATACAGATTTACAATGTATGATAAATTTACAATATTGAAGGTGATACAGATGTTCGATGAACAATTCATAGAATTTTTTATAAATCTAATATTTCCAGCCTCATCATAAATTTACATCTGGGTGTGCATTTTACATTCTTGTTACAAATAAGACTGAAAACCTATAAATTTGACTATTGCTCGTCTACTTAAATCTTCTTTGGTTTTGGCTTCTTTTTGACAGCATTAATATTCTGCACAATCTGTTCAATCTCTCGATGATCAACCACAACATTCTGTTGAACCGCAAATTGACTATTACTCGGTTTCAATTGCACCGAGCTCAACTTATCACCAACAATTTGCAAAAAATCGCTTACTTTCTGCTGATTGAAAAACACCAAAGACACCAGAATGATCATCGGCAAAGCCAACATGCTCGTCTGGTTCAAATCTTGTTCCGACGCCTTAGTCGTGGCATTGAAATCCAGATTTATGTGTTTAAAGGAACTGCTGGCCAGGAATTGTACAGCTGGTGTGTGGTATTTATATTGGTTCGGTGATAAAGTTGATTCGAGTTGCACGAAGTAGTTTTTGCCATCCAGGGGGATTCTGGGGAACATAACACGTAGTCCTGGGTTGCGTCCGCCTTTTTGGAAGTTGGGGTTTTCTAGTTTCACACTGTGCAGTGGTGAATCCATGGAGTTTTCTCGGAAGAGTTTTACGCGGAGGCTTTTGTAGTGGTCGATGTTGCTTGCTGTTATGTGAGCTGTTACGTCCATTTGGGTTATGGGGTGGAAAACGATGATTTTTAAGCCTTCAATGTCCTTGTCCAGGACCTGGAAAGGAAATTAAGTTATGACACAGGAGGAAAATATACAAATACAATGTGCTCAAAACATGATTGTGCGACAATAGTTGGTGTATGTTTCAATTTGCAATAAGACAATTGAAACAAAATTTGATTTGTCAAAATCGCTTCAGAACTTTTGGAGAACGCGTTGGAAAACTGACCAACAAAAGTCCTTATCAAATATCATAAAATGACTTAAATTTTTGAAATCGGTGCAGCCGTTTTTGAGGAAATGTCGGCTATAGGTAAATTTTTGAATTTTCAAAATCGGTGCAGGACTTTTGGAGAAAACGTCGGAAAACTGACCAACAAGAGTCCTTATCAAATTTCATCAAATGATTTTTAAAATTTCTGAAATCGGTGCGGCCGTTTTTGAGAAAATGTCGGCCATGGGTTAATTTTTGATTTTTCAAAATAGATGCAGGAATTCTGGAGAAAGCGTCGGAAAACTGACATCAAATGACTTTTAAACTTTTGAAATCGGTGCAGCCGTTTTTGATAAAATGTCGGCTATAGGTCAAATTATCCCTCACACACTCATACTTTCTCCACTTTTGATCTCAAACGATTCAGAATAACTTCAAACATTGAAAAAACCTAAAACTATCAATTATCATTCATTTTCGCTTACCTGCACTTCGATCTCACGTGGCGTCCACCTATCAATATGTTTATTGAACCCGTTGCCGCTTTTGACCTTGAGTACATACGTGCACTTCGGTTGCAGACCTCTGATCCTGAAGATTCCGCTCGTTTCTGTAGTAGCCTCTTCGCTATATTGTGAACATTCGTTTTGACCAACCGCTTCAACCTCCACATTAGGAGTTGGTTCTCCATTCAGAGATGTTATTGAGCCAAAGGCTGAAAAGGCTGTTCTTTTGCCTCTGAAATAAAGAAAAAGAAATAATAGTGATAAAGTTATTATTGTTATTAAAATATATTACAAAATGTGCGTACTTGATTTCAAGTTTAACACTTTGTCCCTCTTTGACTTCTACTTTTTTCGAAGCCGGTTCGAAGACATATTCCTTCATCACTGCTCGAAGGTAATAGTCACTAGGCATTAATGAATTGAAGACAACAGCACCATTTTGATTTGTAAGAAGATTCTTTCGATAACCTTCACCTGAAAAATAAATTGTTTAGATGAATATTGATTGTTATTTACTTCTAATAAGTTCTCCCTCTCACTATCTAAATAGATAATAAATAAATAGATACTTTTTATGACCTTTTTTATATATTTTCCATTTTTATTCAATTTCATTTGCTTGCATTTTATTTTGTTCTATTTATCTATCTATCTTCTATATATTTATAATTCTATACCTTATCTACTTCTTTTTTATGTTTTCCATCTTTCTTATTATCTTTCTTCTATTTTATCTATTCTTTCTCTTTCTCTTTTTTCATTTCTCTAATTTTTCCTATATCTCTCTCTCTATCTATCTACCTCATTATTTTACACCTATCTCTGTCTTTAAATATTCATCGGTGTGGCTTTTTTCTTTTTCATTTTTTACTACACACTATTATTTTTTTTTATTATCTTTTTACATTTTTATCTATATTCTTTTTTCTATTTTTCCCTATATATCTCTCTATCTATCTACCTCTTTATTTTCTATCCCTATCCAACATTTTTTTTCGGTGTGTCTTTCTCATTTTTTATTTTTCAACAAGTTCTACCACGCACTATTATTATTTTTATTATCTTACCTCCCGATAAGGATAAAAGCACCCCTTGCAAAGACTTTCCAGTTTCCACATCCAGAATAGAGACTGTGATGTCGCACAATTTGTGAGCCTTGAAATTTCCATTCTGCTCTTGGAAGATGAAAGAATCCTTCTCGGCTGTTAATTTGTAATCGATTGATCCATCGATTGGGCCAACTTTGTATCGGCCACTCTTATCGGTTTGAGCCACTAAACGCAAACCTAGAAAGGAAAAAAATGTAAATATTGTATTATGGGACGATTCTGCGCACAACAGACCAATGTTATGGCAAGGCCATGTTAAGCTCTAACTTCCAAACATTATGCTACTGAATCATACTGTCAAAATATCATGTATTTGCTGTGCATTCATGCGTTTTACACATAAACAGCAACGTCACTCGTATGTTATGAAGCTGGGTCAGAAAGACCCTGTTATCTAAGATCGTTTTTTTTACATTTGTGCGGTTTCTAGGTTAGGTTTTTTATCTGACAACTGACTGCAAAGCAATCACATGGCTTTTGTCAATATTTAGTATGGAAAGTTCTTCATAACATAGTCTTGCTATAACATTGTTCTGTTATGTGGCAGAATCGGTTTACTAATAAGTAAAAATTGAGATTTAGAAACTGTTTAATGTGGCGATAAATACATACATACTAGTTATGTCCTACAAATAATTCAAATACTAAAAAAAACTAAAAAAAAAAAATTGGCAAAATTTTAAAAAAAAGATTTGGCAACATTTTAAATAGTGTCGATTAAAATTTCAACTGTTTATTTCAAAGTTATTCCAAACTATTTACAATTAGTGTTCAGAAAGAAGAGGGTGGACTAAAGCTATATGTGGAATATGTAAGTTATATGACGTGGTGTACCACAAAGTTAGGTCCTAGGACAATCCACTCCCATATCTAGTTTATTCAAATAACTATACTGCTATAGCATATACGAAGTTTTCGGACAATCTACGACATTTTAGGAAAATCCGCGATATTTTCAGACAACTTACAACACCTAAATTCTATTTTTGTACTGTAAAAAAAAAACAATTTTGTACTATTGACTGCCCAACATTTTTTTATGTGGTGGATGGAGACCGCTCAAAAGAAGTCGGTCTTGGAAAATACAGCAATGATTTATGAAGTAGCATTCAATTAATTTAAATGATTAAATTACCTTGAAGAAATTGTAAAAATATTGAATTTTAATTAACAAAATCGTGAAATAAACGAAGCGCGTCGTCGACATTGTAAGTAACGAAAGCTAAGATTTATATACCAAATAAAAATAAATCGCACAACAAAAAATCTTCTACAATTTTGGTTTTTGACTAAACCTTACAGAATGTTTCAAACAAATGTATCAAATCAAATTTTCTGTCAAAAACAAATTTCTCCTTCGAAAAGTTAATAAAAATTTATCATTCTCTTTGCTCATTTGTCTCTCATTTATCTCACCTGGTGCTTCGATGGTGATCACAACGCCCTCAATAGCCGGTGTAACTTGCCCTTCGATAACTTTTCCAATCCTAGCATTTATAGTCTCAGCAGCTTGGTCCTTGCAGTCGTTGCTGCCGACAAATTCAATTTTATTGGGCTCGAACAAAAGTTTCTCAGAAATTGGCTGCACTTGTACGAAACTGTCCGACGCCACTTGTAACGTGTGATGGTAGACATACTTGTTGCTGTCGGATGTGAGTAGGTTCTTATCCGAGAGGTAAACCTGGAAAAATAAAATATAGTAACATTTTGTTCAATGGATTAGATATATATTGCAATTGACTTATGTTAGGGTAAAATAGAGAAATGAATAGAGAGAAAGAAAACAGATATATAAAATAGAAGATAATAAGCGAAAATAATAGATAGATAAAAATGAAGAAAGATAAAAAAAATAATAGTGTGTAGTAAAACTTGTTGAAAAATAAAAAAGAAAAAGACACACCAATTGATATATATTGCAATTTTGAAGTAAAACTTCCAGCGCGACTTCCAACAAAGTAATGTTGCTATTGCTTGGGTGGAGCGACTAGGGCGGATGCTGACGCCATTATGGAGTGCAAAAAATGGGGAAAGGTGGGCAAGAACTATGGAGGGAGATAGTAAGAAAAAAAATGTTGCAAATTGTTTGATAACGTTGTAAGGCGTCCAATAGTGTTGTCAAATGTCTTGAAATGTTGTAAGTGTCTGAACTGTTGAGGGCGTCCATTAACAACATGATGCTTGAAGGGATAAGGGAGGTTTTATAAAAAATAATCATCACGTATCACCAAGGGGGAGGGGGTATCCAAAAATCTCTAAAAATCGACCACGTGATTAATGGACGCCGATTTGTCCAGAGTCTTAACCCGTTTCACTAGGATGCCGGCCCTATGGCTGCACAATACGTATTAGTTCAGCAATTCGCGAGTGGAAAGGGTTAAAATGCTGTAATGTTGTCTGAAAGTGTTGTAAAGTGTCTAAAAATATTTCTGAACTGTCTGAAAACGTTGGACAAGGTCTGTAAACGTTATTAGGTGTTCAAAATGTTGTGATTAGTCTTAAAATACTGTTGAAATTTTAAGTTACAAAACGTTACGAAGTGTTTAAACTATCTTAAAACATCGTAAGTTTAACCCTTTCCACTCAGATGCCGCCGTAATTCGCGAGTGGAAAGAGTAAAAAAGTTCGGAAAGAAACAATACGAGTCCACTAAAAATCAATTCCCACCTTTTCCCCCCATTACCAAGTTTCATTTCTTTAGAAAGACTATCTTTTTATCTATATCTACTCACCTTTTTCTCTGGTTCATTGTCAATTTTAACATTGACATACAAATCATTAACTTTAACAGGCGTAGCTACCCTGATGCCATGAGCATGAGTCAAAGCGACAATTTTGACAGCTTTTGGGGAGTTTCTTGTATCAAAAGTTAAGTCTTCGGCTGATTTGCCGTAAGTGTGACAACTTTCAAAGCTCATTGTGTATACACCTTGGTCTCGTACACAGATTTTAGACTCACCAGCTTCTAGGGAGATTGTTTCTTGGAATTTGTTATTTGAATAGGTCATCTGGGAAAGGAATTGATATAAATAGAGTCAAATAGATAGTATTTATTTAAATAACTTGGTTCTTTTCAAACAAGTAATGAATAAGTAATTTTACCTTTGTCTTGTGACTATTATCAAACACTACAGAGTATCCAGTGTGTTTGAACGCAGGAACTTGATGTTTTTCTTTTGTTACTGTTATTTGTTGGCTTGTTTTCTCGAAGCAGAGCACTCCAGGGTTTAGTAATACTTCATAAGAGCCAGGAAGCACATTTTCAAAAACATATTTACCATCTGAAACAAATTGTCATAAATAATAATACAATATTTAAATTAAGCATTTATTAGATTATATGAATTTTTTAAGAGTACACTCAGTTTTTTTATGCTCAATATTTGCACTGATTTTGAAGTCTCTTTCCAAGTTCCATCGCTATTCCGCGATTTCAGAACTTCAAGAAATTAACATTTGGCAACATTTTGATGATTTAAACTTCAACGTTATTTCAGCTATTCAGTATTAGTGTACAGGAAGAAGAGTGCGGACAAAAGCTATATGAGGAATACGTAATTTATAAGATGTGGAGTACCACAAAGCTAGGTCCTAGGTCCATTAGTTGTCTGTCTATTAACGTTTTTGCCACAAAGCCTCAACCCATTTTAAAAATGTTCAATAAATATTGGTGTGAAGTCGTTTTTTCCGAATATCAGCCCGGCCATTTATTAGTTTTTTTTTTATTACTTACTATTAGCGCTGACTTTGAAGTCTCCTCCGGAGTAGCTTCCATCGCTGTTCAGCGATTTCAGAACTACTTGTTGATTGTTACAATCAGGAGACGAACCAGTGAGACAGTCAATAGTTCCGGAAACGACCGCTTTGAGCTGCGAGAAGACGACGCCACTTACTGGTCCTTGGGCGACATCTATGGACTGCGACACAGGGAAGAACCTGAAAGATAGAAATTTTGATATTTACAAAAGAATTTGAGGAAATACAAGGAACTGTCTGAAGTTTGGAAAAGAAAATACCTAAAAATGTATAAAAAAGGGAAAATACTGGTAATGGGAATGATAGATGAGGAAAGTAAAGGAAATCATTGATTTGTGGTGGCTTTCACACCATGGACCTATTTATCAATACTAATTTCATTATACATTCTTCTTTCTACTTACTGTAGTCCTTCCGATTTCTGAACATCATCCACCACCACTTCGACCCGATATGTTCCTGGTGCCAAAAACTGACACCAATTTCCACTTCCTGGTGTAGTCTGGACAACTATCTTGTTGGTTGCGCCTGATTTAAGAATTGCTACGGAATGTTTGTCGTTCGATACGACTTGTCCACAGACTTTGAACTCATCAGGGAATATTTCGGGGATTATTGGATTCTTCAATGTTACTTGAATGTTTCTTGGAATGAACTTCATGCCATCTGGAAAAAAGGAAAATTAATACCTTGTATATTAATTCTATAATTTCAATTATTCTTATTAAATATTATGACGATATTAATTTGATCTGATTTTAGCCTTTCGACTTTTAAGCAGACCAATGTTATGGCAAGGCTATGATACGATCCATCTTCCATACATTATGCTACTGAATCATACTGAATACTGTCAAAATCTCATATAATGCTATGCATTCAAGCCTTTTACACACAAACGGCAACGTCACTCATATGTTGTGAAACTGGTTCAGAAAGACCCTGTTATCTAAGATCGTTTTCTTGACATTTGTGCGGTTTCTAGGTTAGATTTTCTATCTGATAACGTTAGAAAAACGCCTGACTGCACAACAACCACATGGCTTTTGTCAGTATTTAGCATGGAAAGTTCTTCATAACATAGCCTTGCCATAACATTAGTCTGTTGTGCGGGAAAATAAGTCCATATATTAAACAGGTACAATTAGCTTTGAACATCGATCAGTAAAGTCTATTTTAAATGATTAGTAAAACATTTGAAGCCTATAAAATTACACATATAACTAAGATTATACCAAAATCAATGTCTGTGAGTTTATAAGACCCATAGACATTGATTTTAATATTTATTTCGTTCAGAAAAATTCATTTCTGTTTGGAGAAATCATTGCATAATAAAATTGTTTATCAGGCACACTTTGCAAATTAATATTATAATTGCAGAATAATTGAAACAAATATAAAAGCCTTATCATTAACTTTTAGAGTCTGTGTACGCCACACTTATTCTATGTTTTCTCGACGTTCTAAATCATTTTGAATCGTTTGACACCTGAATTGTAAAAAGTATGTTTGTGTGTGTATGTATGGATAGAAAGTATACTCTAAATAGCAAAATCTTAATTTTTATTAACTTGCCTCAAGGCAAAATGCCTCTTATATCTAGTTCTTCCTAAAAATACAAACCTGCATTAACTTTTATTTCATAAGTACTCGGTTTGAAATCTTTTAATACAAAATTTCCTTGTTCATCTGTAATTGTTAATTGTTTATCGTCTATGATGATTTCAGCTCCTTTTATTGCTTTGCCATTGGGAGCTGTTGAAACTTTACCGAATACTGTTATTCCCGTAACCTGAAAAAAAAATTAAATATATATGAGTGGTCCTTAATATGGATGTTTTCGAATTTCCTTGTTCCCAGGGGCTCAAATGCTTCCAAATTGATAAAGAAAAATTCTCTGAAAGTTTTAGCTTTTAATATTAACTTTAAGATAGTCCGCACCCCAACTTTCACTTTCAGAAAATTGTTTTTTTATCAATTTGGAAGCATTTTAGTTCTTGGGAACAAAGAAATACGAAAACATCCATATTAAGGACCACCCTAATATACATATATTTATATATATATATATATATATATATATATTTATCAATTACCCACCTCGAAAGATGTTGGCACGACAACACTGGAATGATCCACAACAATTCTTTGAGACTTAGGACTAAATGTATATTGAACTTTATTTTTATTATTATTATAATGAGGAACCAGTTCATAAGTACCCGATGGCAACGACTTGATATTGAACTTTCCATTTTGTTCTGATTTAACATAACACAAATATTTTGAGGAACTCGTAGTCTTGAAATTTGGCATTGCTTCTTTGGTACAGCCTTTCACGGATTGCATTGGGACGTTCTGAAATAGAAATAGTTATTGGATAGCTATTGAAGAATGTGAATTTGGTGTTGATATAAATTTTGATAAGTTATGTTGATTCAGGCAGTAACTCCAAGTAAAAAAAAAAAACTAAAGCAATTGTGATAAGCTTTACTTTTAACCATAAGTTTCGGTCTTCGTCGAGACCGTCATCAGCGAAACAACTAAAAGATTTTATAACTGATATAGAAACAACGGTTTAAAATTATATAGCTTACAGAAAATGCTTACACAAAAGTACACTATACTATTACACAATATTAAACCAATGAAACATTTGAAACTAAATAATTGACAATTGGTAAAACATATGTTTTTGGTAAAGTAATAAAAGACACCCTTCATTTAGATTTGATAGTGTTTGAAAAATGGTCAAGGATTATTTCATAGTCATTGCAAAGCAAATTGCTGTCAGTACGCTTATGTTTTGCCTTATTGTAGAATGATGTTAGGCATACTTTGCTAAATCTCCTTTTAAATAAATTAGTAAAATCGTGGGATTGAGAAAATTGATGCTAGGTTTGGAGTCATTGATGGGTTCTGCGAGCATAGTTTTGTATTGATTTGGAATTATTTTTGGGTTGTGATATTTTTTTGTGTGGGTTTTCACTGGTTGCGCCTATGTAAACGCAATCACAATTTGGACAATTTAGTTTATAAATTAAAATACTTAGTTTTCTTGGGTTAAATTTGGATTTTCAATTTGTAATGATACTAGAAAGAGTGTTATGTTTGAGGTAATTGGTGTGTTCTGCGAGCATAGTTTTGTATTGATTTGGAATTGTTTTTGCATTGAGTTATTCTTTTGTGTAGGTTTTGACTGGTTTCACCTATGTAAACACAATCACAATTTAGACAATTTAGTTTATAAATTAAATTCCTTAGGTTTCTTGGATTAAATTTGGATTTTCAATTTGTAAAGATACTTGAAAGAGTGTTATTTTTGAGGTCATTGATGTGTTCTGTGAGCATAGTTTTGTATTGATTTGGAATTGTTTTTGTGTTGAGTTATTCTTTTGTGTAGGTTTTGACTGGTTTCACCTATGTAAACACAATCACAACTTAGATAATTTAGTTTATAAACTAGATTACTAGGTTTCTTGGATTAAATTTGGATTTTCAGTTTGTAAGGAAAGTTGAAAGAATGTTTTTGGAAATACAAACTACTCTGATATTATGCTGAAAAGTTTTCTTCACTGCTGAAGCAGGTCTTTTATACAAAAAAAAGGTAAACTTATGGTTCTCTTGGTTTGGGTTCTCTATTGAATTTTGTAACATAATATTCTCCTTATCGTATTATTATATGTCACTATATACTTACTTTTTCAGCAAAAATTCCAATATATATATCATCAATTAAAACATCTGCTGTGTTTATAGTTCCCTGTACATCAAAACCGTCAATAACCAAACTCTTTGCAGGCAAATCTGTATTTCCAGATGTTACAGTGACTGATACTTCAGATTTGGCAAAAGACCACCTGTAAATGTAAAAAAGTAATAAATTATATAGAGAAGCATATAAAGCCCACTATACTATTTATAGGCCAACTTCAATGTTTAGTGTGAATGGAATTTTACATTAAAGCAAGTTGCATGAACTTCCTGAAACTTGCAAATAATCGACTTTTGCTTCCATTCAAAACTAATCAATGAATGTTAATGAATTTTTATTATTAAACCACTTTTTATAGGACTATGATGGTTTAGGATGTTCATTATCTATGTCGCCAAACACAGTTTCATTAAGGTTATCAAAAAAGTTCTACGGTTGCAGAAACGAACGAATTAATTTTGAATGTTTAAAAACGAAGATTTTTGCACTTTTCTTCAAATTTGGAAGAAACTGCTCAAACACCGATCGTCTCACAAAACTATCAACGCGAGCCCTTATCGAATTTCATCGAATGACCTTTGAATTTTTAAAATCGGTGAAAAAAAAAATTTAAAACTTTGACGTTGCCGAACTTTGCTCAGACACATGCTTTTCACCAATTTCTGTGTCAAGTGATTCAGATTGATTTAGAAAACAAAACTAGCCAATTGAATTTTCTGGCAAAAACATGAACTTCTCCTTTGAGAAGTTGGTGAATTAGTTTGTAATATTACACAAGATTGTCGTAGCCGAGGTTGCTAACGCGCGGACTGATGTGAATAGGTTCGCGGGTTCGAATCCCGCTCTGGCAATTTGACCTCGGTCGGCGCGATGCCGATTTTCACTTAAAAATATATGTTTGCAATTGAAAATAAGCCCATCTCAGGCACTGCAGTGTAAAATGGAAATGGGAAAAAACTTTCACACCACTTGTTCCCTTAATTCATTTGGAGTTCCTTGCCCATTGGCAGTATTACCTTGGCAGTACCCATTATTATTTACTATTTCCTACCTAGGATGAGTTGCTCTAACAACATATTTCCCAGGAAACACAGGCGTGAAATAAAAGCTCCCAACATCATTCGTCACAGTCTCCCTCTTCTCCTGACTTCCTTCCATCAACAGTTCCAACTTGACACCCTCAGGTCCTTTGGTCTGCCCCAAAATCTCAACTTGACCAGTTATCCCAAATCCTTTGAACACAAAATTTATATCCTTTCCAGAAGAACACAGATCAGTCTTTCCATCAACATTCAGAGCTACTTGATTGGGTTCGAAGCTCCATCCTGGTGGTGGATAGATTTTCAGGACATATTCTCCACGGTCGTACAAAGGGAGGAAGTAGTAGCCGTTGGGGGCACAGTCTGTTTTCTCGCGGAGGCTGCCTTGTTTCGTAAATCTGGGAAAAGGAAAGATTAATGAATGGTTTATGAATTGGATTGAACAAAATCCTGATGATCCTTTAAGAAGATGTAGTTGTACCAGATAAATAAATCTAAGCAAAGTCAAAATTGTGTAACTGAATTGTTTGTTACACCTGATCCAGAATTAGTGGAAAGAATTACAAGATACACAGGTAAACTAAATTAGATGTAATTAGGTCGCATTTTGCCTTAAGGAAAGTTGCATGAACTTTCATGAACAAGGATTCAGATTATAAGACATAGATGGTCTCATCCTAAAAACGCGGATCATTATTTCTAATTTCAAAAGATTTTTAGAATTAACCCTTTCCACTCGGATGCCGCTCCGGCGGTAAAATACATTTTAATTCTGGATTTCGCGAGTGGAAAAGGTTAAACCACCTTTTCGCAAGCCTATAATATTTTAGGATGTTTGTTTAGAGACTCTAATCTAATCAATGCAATTTATGCGTTTTTAATTTTTTTTTAATGGGTCAAATTTATAAAGGTCAACATTTGTCATATACACATTTTTTTCCCGTTTAGGTGACAAACTTAAAATTTAGCAAATAGGATTTTCTGATGAAAAATAAACTCATCTTTCGAGAAATTAATAAAATAAAGATACTGCATGGTTAATTAAAATAACACATCAATCACAAATCTTACATTTTGATTTACAATGCCAACAATAATCAAAATGCTCGGAATTAGAAAAGTTTTCTAGAAAGATTTAGAACATTTTTTCTCTGACTTTGTATTTTAATTGTAAAACTACAGTTTGAATAAGTCAAACTTGTAGTAGAAAAGATTTCTAGAAAGATTTGGAACATTTTTTCTCGAACTACAGTTTTGAATAAGTCAAACTTGAATTAGAAAAGTTTTCTAGAAAGATTTAGAGCATTTTTTCCCTGAGTTTGTATTTTATTTGTAAAACTACAGTTTGAATAAGTCAAACTAGTCGTAGAAAAGATTTGTAGAAAGTTTTGGAACATTTTTTCTCGAACTACAGTTTTGAATAAGTCAAACTTGAATAGAAAAGTTTTCTAGAAAAATTTAGAACATTTTTTCTCTGAGTTTGTATTTTAATTGTAAAATTACAATTTGAATAATCAATCTTGTCGCAGAAAAATTTGTAGGAACATTTGGAACATTTTTTTCGAACTATAGTTTTGAATAAGTCAAACTTGAATTAGAAGTTTTCTAGAAAGATTTAGAAACTTTTTCCTCTGAGTTTGTATTTGAATTGTAAAACTACAGTTTGAATAAGTCAATCTTGTTGTAGAAAAGATTTGTAGGAAGATTTGGAACATTTTTTTTTGAACTACAGTTTTGAATGAGTCAAACTTGAATTAGAAAAGTTTTCTAGAAATATTTAGAAAATTTTTCCTTTGAGTTTGTATTTGAATTGTAAAACTACAGTTTGAATAAGTCAATCTTGTCGGAAAAAAGATTTGTAGGAAGATTTGGAACATTTTTTTCGAACTACAGTTTTGAAAAGAATTAGAAGTTTTTTAGAAAAATTTACAACATTTTTTCCCTGAGTTTGTATTTTAATTGTAAAACTACAGTGTTGAGTAAGTAAATATCAATGCAGAAAAGTTTTGTATAAACAATTAGGACCATTTTTTCTTGAGTTTGTATTTTATTTGTAAAACTACAGTTTTGAGTAAGTCAATATCAACTTAGAAAAGTTTTATATGAACAAATGGAACTATTTATCCTCAAGTTTGTATTTTAATTGTAAAACTGCAGTTTTGTGTAAATCAACATAGAAAAGTTTCTGTATGAACAATTGGTACTATTTTTCTTCGAGTTTGTATTTTAATTGTAAAACTACAGTTTTGAGTAAGTCAATATAAACTTAGAAAAGTTTCTGTATGAACAATTGGGACTATTTTTCCTCGAGTTTGTATTTGAATTGTAAAACTACAGTTTGGAGTAAGTCAATATCGACTTAGAAAAGTTTTGTAGAAACAATTGGTACTATTTTTCTTCGGGTTTGCATTTTAATTGTTAAATTACAGTTTTGAGTAAGTCAATCTTAACTTAGAAAAGTTATGTATAAACAATTGGGACTATTTTTCCTCGAGTTTGTATTTTAATTGCAAAGCTACTGTTTTGAGTAAGTCAAACTTGTCATAGAAAAGATTTGTACAAAGATTTTGAACATATTTTCACTGCCTTTGTATTTTACTCGTAGAACTACAGTTTTGAGTAAGCCAAAAAACCTTCTTCGAAAAGTTTTGTAGGTAGGTTTGGAACATTTTTCCACTGACTTTGCATTTTATTCGTAAAACTACAGTTTTGAACTGAGTAGGCTTTGACTCAAAAGACTTACATAAAGATTTGAACATTTTTTCCCTGAATTTGTATTTTAATTGTAAAAATGAATAAATCAAAGGCGACTTTGAAAAGTTTTGTATCAACAATTAGGATTGTTTTTACTTGAGTTTGTACTTTACTTGTAAAACTACAGTTTTGAGTAAGCCAAACTCGATTAGAAAGGTTTTCTAGAAAAACTTTCTTCTTTTGGTTTTGCAAACAAAGTATTGACAGAGAGTCAATTTTTCTTTGAAACAAGCTTCCACAACCCAACTTAACCAAACCTCAAACTAAACTATAAACCACTTTCACTTCAAAAATATCAACAAAAAAAAAAAAACTATAATTTAATTTACAATTACCACACACACATATCACATTTACACACTTATCAAATAATGCAACTCATTTAACAAACTTACAATTTTATTTCAACTTTGGAAAATCCATATTTTATGTGACTTTTTATAAAACCGCCCACATCCTAAAATATCTTGTGTTTTAATACAATTGATAAATATAAATAATAATAATAAATTTAATATATAATTGTTCATTTTTTGTTTAAATTAATTTTAATAACCTAGAATGACACTGAGTGACTCGTGACGTATGTCTGACGTTTTATAAAGAAAAAATATCGATAATTGACATAATTTATCAATAAGGGATATAAGGTTAATTAAATGTCATGGATTTGCGAAGGTTATATAAATGTGATGGATTCGTATAGAAAAATTGATTTAGTTTGAATTTAAACTAAATTAAAAAGTTTTAAGTGAGTAAATAAGAGTTTATGATAGTTTTAAACACAATGGTTTTCGATATAATTTTTCTTTTTCCACTTTATTTTTATTTACCCTTCTTTTTATAGAAGCAAAAAATATCGATAATTGCAATATTTTATCGATAAGGAATAAAAGGTTAAATAAATGTGATGGATAGGGAAGAGGTGTAAATAAATGTGATGGATTCGTACACAAAAGTTGATTTTAGTTTGATTTTAAACTAAATTAGTTAGTTTTAATTAAATAATTATGAGCTTATGGAAGTTTTAAAAATATTGGTTTTCGATATAATTTTTTTTTCACTTTATATATTTATTCATATAGAATTTTATCGTTTATTGTTTTACTATAATATATAGATATATTATATTATATATTTATAGATAAAAGAAGAGTATATAGATCGCTCTCTCGGGCAATATTTCTTTGCCACGTTAACTGTCAACTGCCGGGGTTAGTTCGAGCTGCTCTCCCTCGGTGCCGCGCGCGTCGACCGTAGAACGGGTGCGTACAAAAAAAAGTGCACCAATTTTATAGACCGTTTGAATTCAAAATTAAAAAAAAAGAAATTGAATTTTAAAAAAGCATTATTTTTACAATAGTATTTTACACACATGGTTACAAAAGATTAATCCTTATAAGCTAAACACAAAATAAATAGAAATGTATATACACACACTTATATATATATTATATATATATATATATATATATATTGTATAGGAGCCAGCAACGTTTTCAAAACAAGCATTTAGTCAGGCTGGTTTTTGGTATGTGGTCCTTGGTGCTCTCTCGGTTAGGGTAAGGGCCGTCTGGCAGCTGGAAGTGGTTGCGTTAATTAGTGCGCAGCCAATTTGTACAGCGCGATTTCAAAATTTTGAAAGCATTTAGTCAGCCCAATTTTCGTTTTTTTGACTTCGAATAGGTTACCAGACTCAAATTTTTTGTTGCCAGACATTTTAAGCGCTTTGCTAAATATGTGCCAGACGCCAATTTATTTATTAATTTTTAAAAATTCAAATCATTTTAGTCCGTCTGAAATTTTAGTATTATGTTCGTTAAGGGTATAAACGCGTAAAATTAATTTGCC
>NW_020536999.1:87650892-87690892 GCF_003426905.1 Ctenocephalides felis
AAATTTAGTCTTCAAATATTCCTGATAGAATATAATACTGTTTTAGACCTGAGAGATATATTTTCTGTGAAATGCTTGTAATTTATTTATATCTATTGAATTATTTTAATCAAAATTGTTTATTTAAGTAATTATTTCACAAACCTAAAATATTTTGTACAGGTGGTACGGAACTAGAGATTGTATGAAAAAAATATTTAAAATTTATGTAGTGTGATTATCACTGCATAAATTTTAAATATACTCACACACACACAATATATATTACATATATATATATATATATATATATATATATATGTGTGTGTGTGTAATATGAATATTCAATTTATAAATAAGTATTCATAATAATTTTGATAAACAAATTCAATAAAAAATCAAGGATGATTGCTTTCTAATTTCAATTCACCATTATATATATTTATATATATCTCACATATAAAATTCTTCTGTACGGGTGTATGATTTGATACTTCTCCTAAACGGTTATTCGGATTTTGATAATTCTTTTTGGAGTTTGTCAAAGAAAATTCTTAAGATTTAATAAACGATAAAACTATAGTAATATTATAGGAATAAATGGCAAAAATTACATAAAAACACTTATCATTGTTTGACATTGAAAACGTTTGAACTGTCATCTGCTAGAATTGTCGATTCACTTGAAATTTGAATTTAGCTGAAATTATGAGTCTAGATAATATTAGAATGTAATATACAAGAAATATGTTATATCTATATTATTATTGCCGAAAAGCAGCTGAGATGTGCCAGAAATTAAAATAATATAAGTTACAGTCAACAGGATGCGTTTGGCAGATGAAATTATATAATTCAGTTTTAATAAATAACGCAATAAGCTATGCATGTCGCATTTTGGTTTTCTTTACTAAATTATTTAACAATACAAAAAATATTTCTACTTATTAAAAAATGAATGATTTTATTTCAAGAGTTTTTAGTTTTTATATAACTATATTTCCTGCAAGTCTATTTGTTCCGTTTTGTCAACTTGCCTATATAAAAAAAACATAATAGGTTAAATGTAATTAAATTAAAGCAAGTATTATTTTTTAAGTAAGATTCTATCTAAAAATAATCGTGACATTCAGATATCTTTGAATAAATTTGAATAATTTCTTGAATAAACCTATTATGAAATTGTGAAGATGGAAGCGCGTTACACAACATATGACACTTTGCAAAGATTTTAAATCAACATTATTAATTCTTCCTTATTTATAAATAGAACACAGTGTATAAGAAATTTCATTTTTGTTTATTTCTTTTGTTCTTTTGATCGAGTATTAAAAGAAGTTCTTTAATCGAGTATCTATTAAGCTTATTATTAATAATTAACCAATTATAATTATGTAGCAACGCATCAGATAATAATTTGTTTTTGCGAACATTTATTTATAAATTTATTTACTTATAAAATACAAATTAAAAACCTTTTGACATTATTGTAACTAACTTTAGCACATTGACTAAGGCTAATGTTATATCCCATCTACCATTTTGCGGTAACTATTTTCATATTGGCAACACTGAACAATATTATGTTGTGTCATTCTTTTTTTTTTTGTGGCTAAACACCTTCATATTGTCACCGCTGACGAAAGGTCTTTTTATACCTGGTCTACTATTTTGAGACTATTATATTTTTATATTGGCAACACTGCGCACTATGTTGTCTTTTTTGAAGTCCATAATTGACCGATTTTGCCGCATAACAGAACAATGTTATGGAAAGGCTGTTATGAAGAACTTTCCATACTAAATATTGACAAAAGCCATGTGGTGCAGTCAGGTTGTCAGATTGAAAACCTAATCTAGAGTTCGCACAAATGTCAAAAAAAATAATCTTTGATAACAGGGTCTTTCTGACTCAGCTTCATAACATACGAGTGACGTTGCAGTTTATGTGTAAGACGCTTGAATGCACAGCAAATACATGGCATTTTGATAGTATTTAGTATAATTCAGTAGCATAATGTATGGAAGTTGGAATGTAACATATGGCCTTGCCATAAAATTGGTCTTTTGTGCGGCAGCATCGGCCCAAATCTTGTATTGCTACCACTGATGAATGATTGTATATTATCTTTTAGTTTAAAGTTATTTTATATTCATGTTGGCAAAATTGCGCCATGTTATTTTAAGCCCTTTTTATTTTTTGAGGTTATTAAATCTTTGCACTCATACCACTAGCAAAACCTCTTTTTGTATCTTCTCTATCGGGCATTTATTATAACTTTACATTGGCAATACTGGCTAGGATTTTTCATATTTATTTATTTATTACTTATTTACAATATCGTTACAATATTACAATCTGAACACTAATTTGAAAAAAAAGTCTTCAAGCCTTATATTAAATTCATGACAATATGATTATTTGAGGTTATTATATTGTTACAATGCCAGAATTGCCCAAGAACCATTTTATACCCAGATTATTATTTTAGCTCTATATTGGTAACATTGGCCCTGGTATTTCTTTGGCCAGAATTGCCCTAGAAGCATTTTATACCCAGATCATTATTTTGACTATATATTGGTAATATTGGCCCTGGTATTTCTTTTATTTTTATATCTATACATTGGCGATAACGATATTTACAATGTTGTTACTATATTACAATCATGACAATTTTATTATGTAAATTCATGACAATTTTATTATGTGAGGTATTATTATTGTATTCTTACAATGGCAGAATTGCTCATGAGCCATTTTATACCCAGATTATTATTTATTGGTAACATTGGCTCTAGTATTTCTTTTATTTTTATATCTTCACATTGGGGATAACAATATTTACAATATCGTATTAGAATGTAGACAAAGAAATGTCTTTAAGCCTTATATTAAATTCATGACAATTTTATTATTTGAGGTTATTATATTATTACAATGGCAACATTGCACTTTAACTTTATATTGGCAACACTGGCCTTCGCATTTCTTTTATTTTTTGAGGATATCTTTACATAGACAACTAAGGCCTAGTTATATTTTGTTAGGCACAGTGAAAACGAAACAGCCGGGAATTCCCGAATAAGTTGGCGGTATAATTTCGAACGTACACACCAACTAGTCTCGGGTTCCCCGGTTCGATTCCCGCTACCGCCAAAGCTCGACATCAGGCAACTTTGATGTCAAATTTTCACTTGAGGTTATAGATCTCAAATATAGCCTCAAGTGAAAATTGCCTCTCGTGGGTATAATTGCATACATATAATAGAAATGTCAACAAATACTTCAAGTATAGTTAATTAGTCATAATTGGATTGGACAATTACTGGATTGCCATCCATTCAAAAATTCATATAATAAAAGTCAAAACAATTGCAACAAAGATTGTAATTAAAATGTGCAAAAAAAAAATATTTTGTCTATTATTTTGAGCAAGTTACAGAGAGAAAAAAAGACTTTATACACAATATTTTACATAAATATTTGCATAAGATTTCGTCACCGTGTCGTATAGGAAGTCTGGACCTTCTAATTTTGCAATATCGATTATTAAAATCAATATTTTGACAGTATCGGTATCCGTAAACGTTATCGATTACGTAAATTGTCATTCGCTACTTTGTGACGATACGGAAACACAATTTATTAATTCTTGTGCAACTTGCCAAGAGAATGGATATATATATATATATATATATATATATATATATATAGATATATATACTAGATAACCCGACAGACATTGTCCTGTACCCACGTTTACAATTCAAAAGTTCCAAATTTTTAAATTGCTTTTCTATACTTTTTCATATCCTATTTGATGCTCTGCCTTTGTGATTCATTTATAGTCTTAGCATGAGTAGTATAAGAAATTCAGAAAAAAATATAGTATCTGCGGTAAAAGAACAATATCACACTTGATTTTACCACACAAGATAATTGCTTCAATAATTTAGTCTATAATTTTCATAATCTATTACGATATATTAGTTGATTTTTGACAATTACAATTTCTATAGTACATTTTTTTTTACTATCAATTTAATAAACATTATTGTTTATGTTCAAATCTTAGGTGAATTAATTTGTGAAATCTAGTTCATATGTGCACTATTCAATCTAAGATCAACTTGCTAAATATTCCATACCCAATGCCAAATAAATGAATTTTTGACACATGAAACAAAATTCTAAATCATTTTTTTAATAAGTAAAAATATTTTTTTTGCATTGTTAAATAATTTAGTAAAGTAAACCAAATTGCGACCGACATGCATAAGTTTAAAAAAATAATGTATATGCAATTTTGGACTTATTGCATTATTTATTAAACTGAGTTATATAATTTCATCTACCAAACATCATATTCTGTTGACTGCATCTTACATTATTTTGATTTCTAGCACATCTCAGCTGCTTTTTGGTAGGCATTACATTTTTCTTGTATCTTACATTCTAATATTATCTAGGCTCATAATGTCACCTAAATTCAAATTTTAAGTAAATTGACATTTCTAGCAGATGATAGTTCGAATGTTTTCAATGTCAAGACAATAAATGTTTTTTGCCATTTATTTCTACAATATTATTTTATTATCCTTATCCTTTATTTTGTTAAAAATAAGTATTTAAACATCTCGATTTTTTTTCAACTCCCACACTAAATCTAAAATCTTCTCATGATTTGTTTCTGACTTTTGGTATTATGTTAATTTTAAAGACAAATAACTGTTTGCTAATTTTAGAGATAACAATTTGCTATTTAATTCTATTGTTAGAACTGCTTTTAAATACCTAAAATAAAATATAACTTTAGGAGAAATAAATAAATGAAACTGGATTTATATATTATGTTAGACGTTTTTTAATTTGTTATACTTACAACTGCTAAATAACATCTAGTAACATTATATCAGAATTAGAAAAATAAAATTAAAAATATTGGACTAATAATCAATTGCTATTTATCTAATACGCATTATTTTTATTTTACAAATTTTGCACTTAAAATAACACATGCGAGAAGTCTTACTGTTATATCAGATATCTGCCTCATAACAGAAAAATGTTATGGCAAGGCCATATTACGCATCAATTCCATACATTACTGGAATACTGTCCAAATGTCATGTATTTACCGTGCATTCAGGCGTTTACTCATAAACTGCAACGTCACTCGTATGTTATGAAGCTGACAACAAAGACCTGTTGCCTAAGATCGTTTTTTTGACATTTATGCGGTTTATAGGTTGGGTTTTCTATGTAACAAACTGAGAAAAACGCCTGACTGCACAGCAACCACATGCTTTTGTCAATATTTAGTATAAAAATTCATATCAGCCTTCCATACATTGTTCTGTTATGCGGCAGAATCGGTCCCTGAATGTATTAATCATCATGTATCAATTCATTTTTATTAGCTTTGCTTTTTTTATTTATTTTCGTAAGTGAGTAGCAAAATAAGTTTATTTCTCAGCTATTACATCGATAAATTTTTACTGTTTACAATATATTTATTAACTTCCGTAGGGAAGTTATTGTAATGGGCCGAAAATCGAAATTGAAAATTTTTACATTTCTCGACGTTTTGGAGGTTTCTGAGCATTTTACTCTTTCTAACCTCACAATCAGAAAAATGGATGTGTGTGTGTGTATGTATGTATGGATACAAATTTCCAGTCACGTCTTCGGGCGCACGGATCAACCGATTTGAATGGTTCAAAAAACATTCGATTCCTATTGATATGAAGATGTGCTGATTAGTTTTTGGCAGAGACAGGTCCAGCCGTTTCGGAGAAACGGAGCAAAGAGTGCAGAAAATAGAAATCGACTTTTTGAGAGTACGGAGTATCCGATTTGAATGATGTAAAAAAACATTCAATTAGTAATGATTAGGAGAAGTGTTATCAGTTTTGGTAAAGGCAGGCCCAGCCATTTCGAAGATACGGAGATAAATATGTAAAAAATGGCAGTTTTTGAGAGAACTAAACGTCCGATTTAAATGATTCAAAGAACTTTCTGCTTGTCTTAACAAAATAATTGATTTTGAAAAAATTTTTTTGTTCGAACTTTTTTTTAAAAAAAATATTTTTTTGTATATCGAAAATAATTCAGATTTATTTTTAATTCTGACTATAGTTCTAATATACTTTAAACAAATAATTTCAACTTTGCTATTCAGTTTATAAATCTTATAAATATTCGACAATGTTACAATATTATAATATCTATTTGAAAACATCAGTATTCCTCGAACATTTCGTTACGATACGGAGGTCCAGCAATTTGGATTTTGTCATTTTAAGTATATCCCGATTCTTTTTGTCGTCTGAAAAGCGGTAGTGCGCGCGCGGCCTTAGAATTCTTTAACAATGAACGGAAATCCGCGTTATCATAACATAGTAATTTTATAATTATTTTTAAATTAATTAATTAAATGATGATTTATTTGACGGAATGATTTATGAATTTTTATTGATACCAATTAGTTAAAATTTTATATATACAGTATATATACATAAATATTCACATATACATCAAGAGATTAAGAAGTTAACCCTTTCCACTCGGATGCCGACAGAAAAATACGTATTCATTCATTCATTCAGTAAGTTGTGCATTAAGGCAAATTGCTGGAACTCCCCGTACCGTAATGAAATATTCGAGGAATATTAAATGTTTTCAAATATGTTATTATAAACACTGTAACTTTCATTATTCTTATTCTATATATATACAACATATAAGAGAATTATTTTCGATATTAAAAAAAATTAGAAATAAAAAAAAATTAAATAAAAAAAAATCCCCAAAAGCATTCGTTTCTTCAATACGAGCAGAAATTTCTTCAAATTATTAAAATCGGATTCTTAGTTCGCTCAAAAACTGCCATTGTTTGCACATTTAGCTCCGTATCTCAAAAACTGAATTATTATTTTTGGCTCATTTTGCCCCGTATCTTCGAAACGGCTGGACCTGCTTTTGCCAAAAACTAACCACCACTTTTCTACACTCTTTGCTTCGTATCTCCGAAACGGCCGGACGAACTTTTACCAAAAACTAATCAGCACATCTCCCTAGCAATATGATTGTTTTTCGAATCATTTAAATCGGTTGTCCCTTATGCCCAAAATCCTAAACTTATTGTATTTAACTGAATTATTTTCGATAAAATTGTAACAAGCATACGAACAGCGAAGAATTTTATTCTATTTATATTTATATATTAAGAATTTTATTTTTATTTATTTTGTTGTAAGTTCTATGAATTTCTAGATATTTCTTAAAAACTGGATGAATAAATTTTAAAATTTACAACTCTTATTCGCTGAGATTTTATCTTAGGTTTTTCATGGTAACGGTTAAGCGCACTGCCTTGTCTGATATCAAGCAGTAGTTTTTTTTCTTTTTTGTTATAATTTATTTTTGTTAATCAAGACTTTAATGTCTTATTTAAAGCAGTAGTAATCAATCAATCAATTTTTACTTGCAAATATTGACAACAAAAATATATTTCTAATGACAATGGAAAATCTTTCACACTGCCTTAGAGCTGTACTCTATATTATTATATAGAGTATATTGGGGAAACCTTATTAAAAGAATTCTGAGCATTTTAATATATATGTCTTAAGGATTTTTTAATTTTTTTGGTATATAAAATACAGGACGTATTAATTTTAATATATGAAGTCCTATACGATGTAGTAAATAAATAACATAAGTTGTTTATAAGGAACGCTAGTTAAATGAATATATATATATATATATATATATATATATATGTATTCGTTTTTTTAGTAATATACAAATATGTTTTTATTTGTATTTGTTTTAATCGCAACACATTATTTGTTTTTTTCGCAACACATTTGCTATATCGTGTATCAATTTAATTATTTATTTAATACATATATATATATATATATATATATATATATAATTATTTATATATGTATAATAAATTCAATAGAATCGTCTGAAATTTATAGTTGCATTGTTATTTAGTCTTTCGTAATCTTAAAGTCCGATCAGTCGATAGAAAATTGTTTTGCTGACTGATTTTTTTGCGTTGCTGGATAAATAAAAAATAAAATTGAATAATAAAATAATATAAAGTTATAAAATAATAAATATAACAATTAATTATAAATAGATATTTGTGAAAATAATTATTTATACACTGTTGTGTAATGTTCAAATTTAATTTTTTAAATGCTACTTGTTAATATAATATAAAAACATTTGTTAATAGTGTGAAGTCTAATTTTAAAGACTGTGTATTTCAATAATAATATTCAAAAATTATTTTGTTAATAAGTGTAGTTAAAAAAACAAACCATTTTAATATTTTCATAACGAAAATCTCTAATTAACTAAATACAAAATTGTTAATATTAACAATTAATTGACTATTATATGTTTTGTATGAACTATATAATTCCAATATTAATTGGGAAATTAAAATTCTTTAGTTTTTTCTTCGCTAGCTCGCGTTGTGTTGTACTGCTAGAAGTGGACTTGTCTATCTCCTTTATTTTTAAATGGATTTTTTTTAATACTATTATAATATACAGCTAAATAATTAAATAGTGCTTGTAATTTTGACCAGACGCTTTAATATTATTTATTAAACTTTCTATTAAATTCGTTTTATAAAAGAGAGTTAAGAAAAACTGTTGCGTAGTCTGAAAAAATGAAAATGGATGGAAGTCCTATGTTTTATAGGAAATCGCATATCGTGTACTATATCATACCCAGTAAGTAGTATTTGTATTTGCTAATAAATAGAAAATTAATTTTCAATAACTGTAAAAGAATTTTTGTGTTAGGATTTTTTTTAATTTCATCATAAGCGAGCGTGTCAATGCTGGCAAGATTACTCTCAAGTGTTTGTTATGTAATATATATTTTTTTGATTTTATAAGATGCTTTTTGTTTCCAATTTAATATAAGATGAAAAAATATGTTATAAATATATGCAGTAAGATAAGAGGCTTATCTTATTCTTTTTTTATTTAAAAAAAAATTAATCAGTGAAATAAGGGAGAGCAACTTTATGCGATCTTGGTCTTACAATTGAGCAATAACAAATACAATAAATAATAAATGGTAACCTGCCTGAAGGCAGGTCCATGGTGTGAGAGTTACCACAAAAATGATTTCCTTACCCTTCGACGTCTATCATCCCCATTACCAGTTATCACTATTCTCCCGCCCTTTTACACTTGTTTTCATGTATTCTCTTTTCCAAACTTCTGCTTCCATGCTCCTTTTTTTATTGCTGATTTGTAGACTTAGTATACACGTATATTAGTCATATACATTTTATAAATTATCTTTACAATTTTATTTTATTTGATTTGTCAATGTTATAAAATTGGTTGGGAGGGAGATTTTTTGTCATACTATACCCTTCCATAGTTCTTTCCCACCCTTTTCCCATTTTTTGCACTCCATAATGGCGTGCTCAGCATCCGCCTCAGTCACTCCACCCAAGCAATAGCAATTAGGATCGGTTTTGATCCCAATTCTACACAAGTGAAACGGAGTGTATGTATGGTTAAATCTTAGACTGCAAAACGATTGACATTCCATGTTTCTTGATTCTGCGCTTCGGCTTTCAGTTTCTTGTATTTTTTCTTCTCGCGTAAGTCGTAAATTATTTGCATTCTTCTCCTTGCCATTGCTTCCAGTCCTTCTGTTTTTTCTTCAACGACGTCGTGCAGGAGGCACTCTTTTTGCAGAACGGGTTCGATCCAGTTTCCTTTTCTTTTCAGGATTATGCTTAGTAGAGTTATTTTTTGGTCCACTCTTCAACAAATGAAGAAATATGTTATCTGGTCTGCCCACTTTATCTACTCTATTTGTCTCCAGCACCGCATTTTATAACTCTCCTTGTAGGTTCTTGTCGGCATTTCTTAAAGTCCATGTCTCTGATCCGTACAGAGCTATGCTCCAGGCATAACACTTTATTAATCTCCTCCGCAAATCAAGACTCAGTTTACTCGTCATAAATTTATTATGTTCTCTGTAAAAATTATGTTGCAGTACTCCTTTAGTTTAATAGTATCAGCGTAAGTGTTTTTTTAAACTATTAATTTAAATTTATAAAATTGAACTTCATTTTTTTAAGTCCTATAATAAATAAGAAATTAAGATTTTACTTTTATCAAAATGTGTTACCCGATAAAAAAAACAAGTTTTCTAAAAAAAATTGCTAAAAAAATTTGTCAACTTCTTAATATTTCTTTATGGTGACCCCAGCAAATCAGAAGCTAATTAATCGACATTAAATTTCTATTATTATTGCTAAGAGCTTTTCTTCTACTAGTGTATTAAAAATAGTTGAAAATTGTAAGTTCATGTTGTGAATTAAGGAATGTGTTGCCAGATGGTATAATACTCTAGTCAACAAGAAAAAAATTAAAACAGTGATAGTCTACAACAAAAAATTAAAAACTAGCTGTAAGTGGAATTCTGTTTTAAGGCAATTAGGGCATCGTGCCTTAAGGCAAATTGCTGGAACTTCCCGTACCAAAAATTATTATTTTTTTAAAAACGATTATCATTTTTGAAAAAATTTTACTTTGCAAAAATAAGATTTTTGAGAAACTATAAATTGGACAAAGAATTACTTTTGCTTGAAAAAAAATTTTTTTTAAAAAAAAAAAATTCTGAAAAAAATTTTTAAAAAAAATTTTTTTTTTTTTTGAAAAAAAAAATGTTTTCTTTATTTTGACATATTTTGGAAGATCTGAACTTTTTTTCAAAGCAATCGTACTGTCGCAACTGCATAGAAACAAAATATAAAGCCCGTAAGCGCCGCGTCGCTGTCTAACGGATAAACATTGGTACGGAACCCATAGGAATGTAAACAAAATTCATACTTATTGTTAAAATCTCTATAAAATATCTGATAATTTGATGTGCATATGTCTAATGATCATTTTTGACTGCAAAATGGCATTTTTTTTTACTTTTTTCGTTAGATCTCCGAAACCGCTAGACCTGCCTTCATGAAAATTTGATCAATTCCTCACCTTGTCAATACAAGTAAAATGTTTTTTGAATTATTAAAATCGGACGCTCCGTACTCTTAAAAACTGAGTTACCGTTTTCGGCACTTTTTGCCCCGTATCTTCGGAACGGCTAGACCTGCCTTTGCCAAAAACTAATCAGCACGTCTCCTTATCAATACGAATCGATTTTTTTTTAAATTATTCAAATCGGTTGATCCGTGTTCCCGAAATCGTCGACGAAAATTTGTATCCGCACATACATACACACATACATACATACATACACACACACACACACACACACACACACACATACATCCATTTTTTCTAAGGTATGCCAAAATGTTCAGAAACCTCTGAAACGTAAAGATATATAAAAATTTTCATTTTCGATTTTTTTGCGATTACTATAACTTACCCTACGGGAAGTTAATAAATTATTAAAACCCAGAATTGTCGGTAAAACCCGAAAAAAAAATTTGACGAATACACGGAATCACGAAGATTTCCTAAAACGATAATTTAAAAAACAATTATATGTATTCGTAATATAAATATTTTTTTTAACAAAATAATTAAATTATAAGTTCGTGACCATACAATTTTTAATGAAGACACAAAATATTTTAATATTAAAATCGGTTTTAATGCGTCACGGTTATTGTCATTAATATGAGGAAAACCCGCAAATAATAAATAAATAAAACAATTGTGGTATTGCCCGATGCGAATTCGGTAAACTTAATTTTATTAATATATTTTATTTCATTTTTATTTTTGAGGCCGTATTGATGTATGGTTAAGAACGTGGGCTAGCACAAACTACTACCGGGTTCGAACTCAACCTTAGCCAGCTCGATATCGAGCAGTATGATATGAATTTTCCACTTGAGGTTAAAGATATCAAATTTAATTTCGAATGAAAATCACATTTTGTGGGCATTGCTGGAACATATATACGCCAATACTACTGTATACATACATATCTTTTATTAATAGTCTGCACATATGAAGGAAGAATGGTTGACCGTTGGGTTGCCTTTTCGAGAAAAATATTGTATTAAAATGTACGCTAGTTAATACAGCTCTTAGAACACATAGTTCTGATCGCTGTTATTAATATTGTAATATTATGAATTTTTTTCTGTTATTATTATTAAATATAATATTTTATGATAAATGGATTCCACAATGTGCGTCACGTTTTCGAATTCGATATTATTATTATTTGTTTTATACGAATTCAGTTTTGTAATAATTAATTGTTGAAAGCGAAATGATGCATTAGAGATGATGTGCTGACGTGAAATCGTTAATTGTGCATTATTGAAAAATAAAAAATGAGACTGTATTGCGTCAACGGTAAACAATGGTCAATGTTTGTTAGGTAGATAGTAATAATATCATTATCTTTATATAATATTATCTTTTTTTCAAGTTTAACAAAATCCTTCTAACAATATTTAATTCATTCACGTAGTTTCATCAAGATAAATATTTTTATGGGGTAATATTTTTCTTAAATCAGCTTTTGCTTTGACCTAACTTCAAATAGATCTGTTTTGAACAGTTCAAAGTGGAAACCACTGCTTTAAACTGTTTTTTGTGATATAAAAAAAAAGAAGTTTGCAATCAAATGGATGAAGTTTGTTTTTTATTTATATATCTATCTATCTATTTGTATATTGTATATCTATTTGTTAATTTATTTTACTAAATATATTTTTATAAACATTTTTACCCTCTCATTTATCATTTTTTTCTCCTTTCCAGCCACCGCGGCGCTGACATCTCACGGCGGTCCCTCAAACTCTTCCTCTCACAACGGCACAACCAGTGCTGCCAACAGCACTACAGCGTCTTCCGCCGTTAACAACGGCGCCCACAGTCCCTCTGCAACGGGCGTTGTCACCACCAGCGGTCACCACAAGGACAGCAGTCCCAACGGCAAACACAGCAATGGACACGGCGCTGTGGTCGCTGGTTTGAGTCTGAATCCGGCAGCCGGTGCCGGAAGTGTTGGTAATACAGGGAGTGGCGCACACGGATTGGTTGTTTCGCAGAGACCAGTTGGAGCCATGGCGCCCGGGACGCCGAGTGCCAAAACTAAGGTAATATAATAATATAGATAATTAGATAAGCCCAATTTTACTCAGCGAAGTTTTAAAATGGAATAGTTCACAAAAATCGAGATGGGGAGTGGTAAAATATCATGTGTATTTATTTTTCACCTGAATTTAAAGATAATTTTCTACGTTTTAAGAGTTATGGACCGATTCTGCCGCATAACAGACAAATGTTATGATAAGGCCATGTTATGAAGAACTAGTCATACTAATTCGTTCTAAATATTGACAAAAGCCATGTTGTTGTTGTGCAGTCAGGAGTTTTTCTCAGGTTGTCAGATAGAAAAACTAACATAGAAACCGCACAAATGTCAAAAAAAAAACATCTTAGATAACAGGGTTGTTTTGACTCAGCTTCATAAGATACGAGTGACGTTGCAGTTTATGTGTAAAACGCGTGAATGCATCGCAAATACATGTCATTTTGACAGTATTCAGTATGATTGAGTAGCATAATGTATGGAAGTTGGTGCGTAACATGGCCTTGCCATAACATCAGTGGTGTTGTCGAGCCGGAACGCGCCGGAACGTCGTTTCGGCAAATCATTTTTGAGCCGGAACGCGTTCCGGCAAAAATTTTTTTTAAAAAAATCGCTACTACTAGAAAATGATTTAATAAGCGAATTTTATAAATTATAATTCAACTAATTTTTATTAAATGTTCCTATTATTGTAATAAACATGCAAATATGTGCTCAAAATGGGTTTTGTAATGATTTTTGTTTCTTTCCTTTTTGAACGGAACCGGAACAAACATGAGAACCGGTTTTTAAACCGGTTTATGAACCGGTTTTTAAATTTCAGCGTTCCGGCAAACAATATTAAATTTTAGCGTTCCGGCAAAAAAAATATTAGCACAACACCACTGCATAACATTGGTCTGTTGTGCGGCAGAATCGGCTCATTATTGTAGAAACTAAAAATACACGTGATGTTTGAAGGTGTAATTAAAAATATCACCAAGAGCGTGAGGAGGTTAAAAATGCTTCGAAAAAGTTTACGATAATAATGGATGAAGTCTTGCCACTTAATACCACAGTTTTTGACTTATTATGTTAAGTGAACATTGATATCACTGCTGCATGATCATGCCGTTCGGATTAAGGCAACGCTTGTACACTAGTATTTTTTTGCTACTTTTTCTATTAACAATACAAATAATTCAATAATTAGGAAAAATACAAGATTATTAAAACTTATGTTATTTTTCTCTTGCAGGACAAGATTATGCTTCGTGCCAAAGTGGTTGTGGCTTTGTATCCATTCAAAGCTATTGAAGGAGGAGATTTGTCATTAGAAAAGGTGATTAATTAAATTCATAATGTAAATAATAAAGACAATATATCAAACTTATTTACGTCAAAAACATTTTATCTGTTACAAGCTTTACTTTTCACTCACACCATTTTATCACACGGATTATTACTTTACCTTAGACTTACTGAAATAAAATTACACGTCAATATATTAAATAATAAATGGTAGTCTGCCCGAAGGCAGGTCCAAGGTGTGAGAGCCACTACAAATAAATGATTTCTTTACCCCCTTTACTCTTCGTCTATCATTCCCATTACCACTATTCCCCCTACCCCTTTTTTCATGTATTTTTCCTTCCAAACTTGTGCTTCCATGCTTCTTGATTCTGTGTTTGGCTTTTAGTTCCCTGTATTTTCTCTTCTCACGTAAGTCGTCAATCGTCTGCATTCCTCTTCTTCTTCTTCTGATATAGTACATATATAATAACAACAACAATTATTTGCCTTACGCGAGGATCTTTATATTTCAAGTTCAATGTTTACACCTCGAAGCTCGGGAAAGTAAGAACGAACATTTCTTTATTTACAAAACATATCAGTTGAAACAAACATGGCGTCCACCTGAAGTTAGTTACTTTTAAGCATAGACTAACTAATTTTTAGATACGCTCTGGATTAAATCTAATTGAATAAAATCTAGATTGAATCTAATCAGATTGATACGCCAGAATCTCTATATTTCAAGTTCAATGTTTTCACCTCGAAGCTCGGGAAAGTAAGAACGGACATTTCTTTATTCACAAAACATATCAGTTGGAACAAACATGGCGTCCACCTGAAGTTAGTTACGTTTAAGCATAGACTAACTAATTTTTAGATACGCTCTGGCACGAATATTCAATCTAATTCAGACTCCTCTACACATCTAATTCAGGCTCCAATATACTATTATTATTAATTAAATCAATCAAATTTCAGTTATTTCAAAAAAGTTGTGTTATTATCAATATTTATTTTCAAATTTCAGGGGGCAGAGTATGAAGTAGTAGATGACTCGCAAGAACATTGGTGGAAAGTTAAAGATAATGCTGGGTAAGTTTACAAATTAATATATTATTTTATTTTTTTATATTTGAAGTTAATTAATATTATTTGATTGTTGCAGTAACATTGGATACATCCCGAGCAACTATGTTAAAGAAAAGGAGCTGCTCGGTTTACAAAAATATGAGTAAGTAGAGGATGTACTTATGAAACTAATATTTTAATTAGTAACTACACAATATTAGTTTTTTATAATTTGTATTTGTCTACCAGGTGGTATGTTGGAGACATGTCCAGGCAACGAGCAGAATCGTTACTCAAACAAGAAGACAAAGAAGGTTGTTTTGTTGTAAGAAACTCTTCGACTAAAGGCCTCTATACACTCTCGCTTTATACCAAAGTGTAAGCAAAAATTAAACAAACTCACCAATTAACAATAAATTAATTATCCATTATACTGTTTCTTTTACAGTCCACACCCCCACGTCAAACATTATCACATCAAACAGCAGCAGCCAAACAAATCGGGCAGTGGAGGAGGTGCAGGAGGTGAATTATATTATCTCTCTGAAAAACATTGTTGTGCAAGCATCCCAGAATTGGTGAATTATCATCGGCACAACAGTGGAGGACTGGCGAGCCGACTTAAGGCGTCGCCTTGCGATAGACCAGCACCACCTACTGCTGGTCTCAGTCATGGTAAGGGAGAAGAATAATAATGATAGGAATAGTAATAGCAATAATATTAATGTGCTGGTAAAATTTATTTTAGATAAATGGGAAATTGATCCAGCAGAGCTGATGTTGCTTGAAGAATTAGGTTCTGGTCAATTTGGCGTTGTCCGTAAAGGTAAATGGCGCGGATCTATCGATACCGCTGTTAAAATGATGAAAGAAGGAACAATGTCTGAAGATGACTTCATTGAAGAAGCCAAAGTCATGACGTGAGTATAACAGATTTGTTATAATTATTTACGTTTTCTGTTTCATGCATCTTAAAATTCTTGTTTCCTTTTAGTAAATTGCAACATCAGAACCTAGTGCAACTGTACGGAGTGTGCACAAAGCACCGTCCAATTTATATTGTGACAGAATACATGCGTCATGGTTCCTTGCTCAACCATTTGAGACGTCACGAACTTGCTCTGGCTGGAAACAGTGCCATGTTGCTTGATATGTGCATACAGGTAAATAGAAATAAATATTTTAAAATATTAAATTTTTCCACTCGGATGGCGCGCCTCTCCGGCGGCAAAATTCATATAAATCTCTGAATTTGCGAGTGGAAAGGGTTAAAATATTGCATTCATATAGTAACTGATTTTATCATAAATCTTTTACCCCAGATTTGCAAAGGTATGTCCTACCTAGAACGGCACAATTATATCCATCGCGACTTGGCTGCTCGTAACTGTCTCGTTGGTTCTGAAAATACAGTAAAAGTAGCAGATTTTGGTTTAGCTCGTTACGTTTTGGATGACCAGTATACGTCATCAGGTGGTACCAAGTTCCCTATAAAATGGGCGCCTCCTGAAGTTCTTAATTACACCAGGTTTAGCTCCAAGAGTGATGTGTGGGCTTATGGTAAGAGGATTAGTGTCATACTTGATATGTATAAATGAGATTTTTTGTTATTAAATGTGTATTTTTATTTTTTAGGAGTCTTGATGTGGGAAGTCTTTACTTGTGGAAAGATGCCTTATGGTCGTTTGAAGAATACCGAAGTCGTAGAACGTGTACAACGTGGAATTGTTCTTGAGAGACCTAAAGGCTGTGCGAAAGAAGTTTATGAAGTAGGTTTATTGATATTTTATCTCTTAATAACTTGTCGACGGACAAATTTGTTTTCGCTATAAAATTCGAATTATCATATTTGTGTATTTTTGATGTTTTGATTCATTCTAAATCATTTGATTAGTTTTGCGCTACGATCGGCTGAGCCATTTTTATATAATTAGCAGATACGAAATTTTTCGTAAACGTTTTTACTAAAAACATACTGAACCAATTTTGAAAATTCTGGCAATCGTGCTGATTAGGTTTTGCAAAACTCGGCCAGCCCGCTCCTGTTCAAACAACTTAAATATTGAGCTAGGTGTTCCTCAAGGTTCAATTCTTGTCCACTACTATTTCTTATAATTGTACTGTTCTTTGTTAATATCATAATGCAACTGTAGAAGGAAACGTATATGTGTAACTAAACTAATGGTGCATGGCAACGTGCCTTAAGGCAAATTGCTGGATCTTCCCGTACCGAAAACTTAATTATTAAAAAAAAACTTTGAAAAACAAAAATTAGATCTTTGAGATTTTTTTTAAATTTTTGAAATTAATTGTCATTTACGAAAAAGTAGATTTTTTCATATTTTGATTTTTTTTTTTGAAAATTTTGAACATTTTTTTAAGCAATCGCGCTGCATAGCTGATTTGGAGTGGAAATATAAAAGCGTAAGCGCCGCGTAGTCCTCGAACGTGTAAACATTGGTACGGAACCCATATAAATCTTTATTATTATAATCTTTATTAAATATCTTATTGTACGATGTACTTATGTCTAATGTTTATTTTTGACCGCCAAATGGCAATATTTTCTACCTGCCTTTACAAAAATTTTACTAGTTGTTCATTTTGTCAATACAAGTAAAATGTTTTTTTAAAGTATTTAAATCGGACGCTCCGTTATCTCAAACTTAAATACCATTTTGGGCGCTTTTTTCCCGCTAAAAAACTAATTACCACGTCTCCTTATCAGTAGAAATAAAATGTTTTTTGAATTGTTCAAATCGGTTGATCCGTGTTCGAGAAATCGTCGACGAACATTTGTATCCGCACTCACACACACACTTACATCCATTTTTTTAAGGTATGCCAACATGTTTAAAAACCTTTGAAACGTAAAGATATATAAAAAAATTCATTTTCGATTTTTTTGCAATTACTATATTACCCTACGGGAAGTTAATAAGAATTGAAGAATTCAACGTTTTGGGAACTTGAAAGATTCTAAATTTTGAGACGGGATCTCTTTTTGGTGACCAATGCATTTTTGCTGACTGGTGATGAATATACGACGTGTCGGCCCTAGGCGCATGTTCGTTTTCTGTTTAATAATTTATAACATTTGAATAATTTGCCAAATATAATTAGAATGTTTGCCAAATTTGTACAAAATTCAATAATCTGCAATAGTTTTTACCATTGTAAGACTGGAACTACAGCAATTCGACATACTTGCAAGATATTGAGTCAATTATTTACAAAATCTTCTCCAGTTAATATCACGATTTTATATTTTTATTATCCATTCATGAGTCTTTTATCCCCAGATAATGCGCGCCTGCTGGTCCCACAGCCCAGACGATCGTCCATCATTCAGATCGTTGAAAGAACAATTACATTCTGTCTCTCAAAACCTCATGCAAGATTGACTGATTGACAGCTCCAACTTCAACATTCCGTCTCAACAGTACACATTGCAAGATCTATCTTTGCTGTCAAAAAAATTAAAACGACTTTTAGAATCTCAGAAGCATCAGCAACTCCAAAGCAACTCTATTCGACAGCAGCAATCTGTAAAAACGTCTCGGAGAAGTTTTGCTCAACAAGATCTGTCGGCGAATTGGAATAAAAAAGTGTCAAATTTATTAGCGATATGCCAGAACTTAGATGGAATGATTACTTACGATGTGAGGAGTCCGAAAATTAGTCAAATGGCACATGTGGAAAGAAGCGAGGTAAAGGATGGTAATAGTAGTAAGTTTAATAGGTTTGGTACGATTTTAAGGAAAAGTTTTACTTTGGGGCATAACAAAAAGAAATGTAAACACGATAGTTCAAGCGACGCAAAAAGTCAAACTTTAAACAGTAAAAAGAGTTCTAAACACAAATCTAAACCAAAAGTCATTCCAGACGTGACCGACGAAATTAATACAGACTTACAAGAATACAGCGTTCCAGATTTCCAATCCATTCAATCCGGTTCTAGCAAAAACAGTCTGTGTGAAAATTCTTTCCACCCAAAACACAATTTCAAACACCAACGTTCAGATGAATCTTATTCTTTAACTTGTCTGCAACCTCCTCAGGTTAGTAGAACCCCCACAAATTTATCAAACACTAATCGAGCTTTATCCAAAAGCACGGACACCAAATTCTGTCCAAACGAATTATTGGTCTCGGAAGAAGTGGTGGATTATTTAAACGAAGTGATCAAATCGAAACATAAGAATAAGCATTCGAAAATGGCGAAAAGCTCGGAGCACATTGATTGTATTCTGTGTGATATTATAGGATTAAGGGGCGCTTCGTGCAAGGGCGGTTTAAATGAGGGTAAGCTGCAATAATTGATAAAGGATATTTGATATGTGTGAGCCCGCTGGGATAAATAATAGGTTTAAGGTTAGATTTAGAAATGGGATGTGTGTTTTTATTTTGGGACGAGGGGAAAGTGTTAAAGGGCACTTGCAAAATACTTGATACTTATTAGCACAATGTTTATACAGTGAATGTAGTTTTTAATATATAAATTGGGCTTGCAACGAATAGTATAGCATGCCGAATACCGAATATTCGGCATGCTCCAGAGACCAAATATCGAATATTCGGCAACTTTAGCGCCTAAACTCGTTCGTAATGAAGCAATTACTATTTGCAGTTGTTATGTTACTAACGTACTATATGTATATTCAATTTTCATGTCTAGTTTTGCAACTACTATTCGGTTACTCTTTCTTATTTGGAAGATTCGGCACCATTTATACTATTAGGCCGAATACCGCATATTTAAATAACAAATATGCTAGTGAAAAAAAAAACAAAAAGCAATTCTTTACATATATATACACCTAAGCCTGTTTTTACACGGTCTTTTTGTACACGGTTTTGATATAACACAGTTTGAAAATTGAATATTTTTAAATTTTTTACACAAATTTCTTCCATTTAGCACGATTTGAAATTTTATGTACCTAAATTTTTTTTGTCAAATTAAATTTTTGCGAAGTATGTTCATATCACAAAAAAGTATTTATGAAAGAAAAAAGTCTGAAACCATCGATAGTATCGATAGTTTGCAAACACTAGCTTAAAGATTTAAGTGAATTCCCCTTTAGCGCGTACAAACAATTTTTACTGGTCAAAGCAAATGTGAATAGCACTAATTTAATTCTTGTTCTTAAAAATTCTTGTTTTTCACCAATTTTAATAGGTTTTAGAGATTAGGAACAAATCACCCATTTTTGTATAAGATCAATGTCTTTTTTTACACGTTTTTTTTTTACACGGATTCTTCTGGAACCAATCTCCGTGTAAAAACAGACTTAGGTGTATATATATATATATATATATATATATACAAATGTATTTCTAATTTTTTTTATTACATTAACGCAATATTGTTTCTCATATGTCATGTTATTATAACTGACCAGAAATATTATTCGTATTTTTTGCTATAAAGAGCCTATGATATTTCTTTATTTAGAAATGCTTAGATTGAATGGAATGAAGGACTTTATTGAATATAGATACAACGCATGCGTGTAATCGTTAAAAGATTCTTAACAAATAACATAAGCATATAACAATAATGTGTCCTTTGAATATTGAGGAAAGAGTTCTTCACGTGTTCGTTTATAATCTCAAAAGTTGATAAACTTTAAATTATTATATATACAAAATACAATAACGCAATCATTAGTAGTGAAAACTGGAAAAATTTATTCATATCATATATATTATAAACTAAAGACTTCAAAATATACAGATCCATCACAAGTTCTTTATCGCATAAAATATAGAACACACACACAATATTTTCGCTGAGCGGAGACGGCTTCTTTGATTTTAAATATTCGGTATTCGGCCGAATAGTAAGTTACTATTTAGTATTCGGTCGTATATCAAAAAAGGTGCCGAATACCGAATAGTAACCGAATATTCGGTGCAACCCTAATATAAATGTAAACAACATCAATAATGATACAGAAACAGGATGCTGCAATCATAGATTTCTGAAACGTTATTTAAATTAAATATTCAAAAATACATTAATGGGGCAATTCTGCTTTATAACATATCGTTGTCATGGCAACGCTGTCTTATGCTTTTTTATTGGTAGTGAAAACTGAAAATGTCTTACTATTTGCTATGCGATCAGGAGTATTTTACATATAAACAAGCAAGAAAGAATGTTATGATAACAGAATTTTCGATGATGCAGTTATCATAAGATTCTTCCTTGCATGTTTCTAAGTAAAATACGCCTGACCGCAAAGCAAATAGATAAACATTTTTACTGTTTTCACTACTAAGAAATAAGCACTACATAGCGTTGCCATGACATCGCTATGTTATGAAGCAGAATTGTCCTATAAATACTTAACTTAAGGCTCTGTAAAATATTGTGCTTAAGTCCCTAATATTTATATATATTATTTGAACCTTCCCGATAATCATATTTATAAACAAACCCTTCTCTTTATTCATAATAACAACCGCATAAAAGTATTTATTCGATTACATCCCTTAAAATTTAATAGTGCGTGGACGCGCAAAATAAGTGAAACTTTGTCATATGGCAATGAAAATAGAAAGAGGCAGAAATTGATCTCTAATGTACTCATGAAATATTCGTGAAACAAACTTTATTAACATTTCACAATCGTTAATAAATTTTGATGGCAATCTTTAAACCTTTCCACTCGGATGCCGCCGCAAATTACATGAAAATATCGCAATTTGCGAGTGGAAAGGATAAATTATTATTTTCAAGTGGACATTTATCTAAATCTATAGCATTTGCAATTGGATGGATTATGATAATTAACGTAAAATACAATTTATTTGAGTTGTATTCTGATAATATAGTTTGTACCATGATGCAGTTGCAAAATCTTGTTTATAATTTTCAATCTAAATTTGTTTGTAAAGAAAGTGAATGACAATAAAGGTTTGCACTAAATAATTTAATGGGGCAATTCTGCTAAAACAGAGCTCTAAACATAGCGTTGTTATGGCAACACTATCTTATGCTTGTTTCTTGGTATTGCAAGCTGTGAAAATATCTATTTATTTGCTGTGCGATCAGGCATATTTCACATATAAACAAGCAAGAAAGAATGTTATGATAATAGCATGTTTCAAGAAATGTTATCATAATATTCATCCTTGATTGTTTATATGTTTATATGTAAACTACGCCTAAGAACACAGCAAATAAATAGACTTTCTCATACTTTTCACTACCAAGAAACAAGCTTGAGATAGCGTTGCCATTACATCTCCCTCACAAAACATTACGTGTATTTTTAGTTATGAGAAAAAAATGTAAATTTTAGATTTGTTTTTTTTGAAAATGTTAAAAATTCAGGTAAATTGTAAATACACGTGGTAACTTACTATAACCTCCCACCCCCCACGTGATACTTCGTGATTTTTTGTCGAACTCCCTAAAAACTCCACGTGGTTAATGGACGCCCCCTAATAAATGCGTATTAAGATAATTTCACAGCCTTATGATCTACTGCCTCTTTTCCTCTTCTATTGCCTACCTTTGAGTATCTCTGTTTCTCTACTTACTGTCTCTTTCTATTTCCTTTTCTATAACGCAACCAGGTCGGATGTCGCATTAGAAGTTTCACTTAAAAAATCGAATTTTATTTTTACACAACTCTCTCCCCTTTCTTATATTGAAAATTTATATTAAATATAATACTAATATGTTTTGATAAATTTTTACATATTTAAATAAATAAATATATGTGTGACATATATATCGGTGTATACACTTGGATGTGTATTTTCTAATACACTTAATATTAACATAGCATTTATTACTCGAACGATTAAAAAAATTGTGAAAGTTTGAGTAATGGATGATTGAATTTAATAAAAGTGATAGATAGTATATTATATTAATAGAGTATTATGATAAAATCATTTATGCATTCTCATATATAAATAGTGGATAAGACTTTGGAATTGTTTTGACTCAATGAGGTAACATATTACTCGATGTCGATAACAATTCTGATCAATCGCACAAACCATTTTTAATATTTAGATAATGATAAAAGTGTAACTTCCATGTTGTCGTGTTCCCACGATTAGATTTATAAAATAGGATATTTATTAATTATTGATAAACACAGTTGTTTATGTTTAACATTGTGTTTATTTATAACATTCCTCGAATAGGATTGTAGAAAATGTGCATGACTCGAAGTGGGTGTGATCTGAGACACAATTGTGTTGCTTGAGAATTTACATGGAGAACCTCATTCCTATAATAGACAAAACAGAATTCTTAAAATATTATAGGCCTATGAAACGTGGTTTAATTATAAAAATTATATATATCTTGACAATTTATAACTATTTATATATCAGTTTAGGTATTTTACACATTTTGATGATATGAAAATAAATTAAAGAGGCGTCCATTAATTACTTGATCAATTTTTAAAGGATTTTTTAACCCTCCTCTCTCTTGGTAATACGTGGTGATATTCAAAATTAGCCCCTCAACCCCACAAAGCATCACGTGTATTTTGAGTTATGAGAAAAAGTTGTAAAACTTTTGATTTTTTTTAATGTATGGATTTTGTTAAAATATGTAGGTAAAAAATAAATACACGTGATAACTTACTATACCCCACCCTCCCCCACGTGATATTTCGTGATTTTTTATCAAGCCCCCCCCCCCCTTTTCCCTCTAACAACCTCAAGTGACTAATGAACGCCTCTTAAAATAAAATTTCTTAAAAGCGGAGGTAGGTCGCTTTAACCACTTGACCATCCTCACATATGGACATCCGCCGCGCAATTTAATTAAAACATTCATTTTTTACAATTAAACCTCTTCTCATAGGCCTATAATATTTTAAGAGTATAATTTCCATCACAAACTTTATCTTTATGCCAAGTTCATCAAAACGTTAGAAGAGTAAGTTTGAGGTGCTCCTTGTAAGTTTAAATCTAAATTTTCAATCGGACCATGCAGATTTTTTATTTTTTTATAGGGACCACTTTAAATAATCTTTATTGGATTTTATGTGTTTGTGTAAAAATGGATTGAAATAATTTTAAATTCATTTCTGTCATTGGTGTCGAGACTACTTTGTTTTCAACTGTTCTATTCTATTTAAAAACAGTTTTATTATTATTTTATTTATGTTTATAATTAGGTTCTTGCATAAATGGAAGGATAATTATGTTTATTGTGAAAAAGAGAGATAGATTGATGGAGAGCGAACTAGAGAAAGAGATAGAAAGAGAGGAAGGTAGAGTGAGAGATGGTGATAGAGAAAAGAGGACCGATAGATTTGTAGAGAGGGAGATAGAGTGAGAGGGCTTAATAGAGAAAAGACTACCGATAGATTTAGAAAGAGGGATAGCAAGATAGTGTCAGAAGGTTTAGATAGGTAAGCAGGTAGAGAAAAGTAAGAGAGAGTTAAATAGACCGAGTGAGGGGGGATAAGAGAAAAATATTTACATGGATAAAGAGGTAGGTAAATAGGCAGAAAAGAAATAGAGAAAAATAAATAGAGATTGATTTAATTTCAAAGAAAAATTAGATTTATTGTGAAGAGAGAGATATAGATTGATGGAAAGCGTGAGAGGGAGTGTTGGAGAAAAGGGGACCGATAGATTTAGAGAGAGGGATAGATAGAGTGAGGTTTAGATTGGTTAAGGAGGTGGAGAACAAAATACAGAAAGAGATAGAGTTAAATAGATCGAGTGAGAGGGGATATATTGAAAAAAAATAGTGACATAGATAAAGAGGTAGATGAATAGTCAGAGAGGGAAATAGAGAAAAATAAATAGAGATTGATATATAGATAGAGAGAGAAAAAGAGGTACTTAAAGAGATAGTTAGAAAGTGATAGATGGAGCGTCTTTGAAAAATAAATTTTTACGAATGTAGTATTGCCAAAGGCGAAAATTAATAGTCAACTATTCAAAAATGTAATTTGAAGTAATTTGAAAACTTGCAAATAATAAGATATAGAACAACGCACCCTATAAAACAACACGAAATAATATTTATTATTATTTAAAAAAAATTAACTGAAACAAAATGAAAATTTTTAAACAAAAGACGCGATTACCAAAGGATTTTAAAAATCGTAAAATAATAAAGTTTTAACACTTCGAATAATCGAGAGGAAAATAATTCAAATAAGTACTACAAGTAATTGAGCTAATTTCACACCGTTTACTTCGCTGAATAATAAAAATACCACTGACTCGCTCTCTTTTTCTCTCGTACTTTCTACCTTTGTGTATTTTTGTTTCTTTCTTTCACACATACCTCGCTAGCTCTCTCTCTCTTCTTTCTTCCAACTTTGATGGAAATCGCATTAGAAGTTTGACTTTAATAATTAATCCGTCCTGATACAATAAATAAAAGTAACATTAACTTTTCATATTTAAGTTCTGCATCTCGAATAAAAATTACACGCTTCATAAATTATTAACGCCACCGTGAAAGATTTTATAATTCAAAAGGTATTATATATTTATTTAATTAAAATTTTTTAGAAAATTTATGCAAGAACCTAACCTTAAAATCTACTTGAAAGCTATTATAATTCCAACTGTATTTTCTATCATTTAACTATTTTATCCTAAGTAGCAACAAAGTCAATTAGTTTGTGCGTGTAGCATAAATGTAAATTGAAAGAAATCTGATCTTGGAGAAAAGTCTCTTACGAATAATCTCATGTAAAAGTATTTATTTTAAAGTTTATCGATTTAGTTTTTGTGATCGATGCAAGACTATACATTATGGATAGAATGAAAAAATATAAAGCGAAATGATAATATTACAATTATAACTTTCATCAAAGGGGTTAATAATATATTCATAATTATTATCGAAGATATAATATTGTATTCACATTACTCATTAAAGGGGTTTAAATCACATTAAATTTTTTCCTCGATTGGGGTAGTATTACATTTACATTCCTCATGATTCTTTATATGATTAACAATAATCAAATGTAATACCATTCGTTATTTTTTTTTAATTTCACATATTTTTTTTATAAATCCATAATGTTTCTTGTAACGATACACATTTATAAATATATATTAATTAATTGTTAGAAAAATGATACTTAAAACTTTGATACTAAATATATAGTTTATATGTTAGGGGTCTCGGTGACTTTACAGCAATTTTATAGTCGAAACGATAAATATAATACTGCTGCGGAATCGAACCGATTACCTCGTTCGTTTGAAATTGGCGATTACCTCGTTCCCATCAAAGTGACACAAGAAAGTTGCACTTATAAAATTATTTGACCTTTGTGCCTTTTGAAGGCTAAATTTTATGTGCCAACTCATAAGATTATAGACCCGTAACGTTTCTATTTAATCCGAGAATTGGCTCCTAAATCTTGAGTCACCATTGTGTATATTCTTTAATAATTACGGTACAATTCTAGCTGGATTAAATTTTTTCTGAATTATTTTGATTTTATTACAGTTCTTGGCAAGATATATTTTACGATTGATATTTACCCTTTCCACTAGCAAATTCCGAGATTGGTGGAGAGGGTTAAATTGCTATTTATTGATATTTTATTTATATTCTTCGTTCCGAATGTAAAATTCTCCATTGCTGTAAATTCATCGAGACATTTAGATAGCATAACTCTTAGTCAAAATGCATGTAATAACCTTAAACAATAATTAATAAATGAATGAATTAATTAAATAAATAAATAAATGAATTAATAAATAAACGAAACATGATTTATTATTTTATTATTATTAAATAATCAAGGAGAATAAATTATTTTTAAGCGATTAGTGCGTTGCACATCTGAATTATCATTTGCAGTAAATATAATAAAAAAAATAATATTTTCTAAAGCATTAATAACGTCCAAAAAAGTTTATAGTTTGTAAAATACAAACATCTGTTGCTTTCGTAACTATTATTTTATTACTATTATCTATCTTATCTTTCTAAACTTTTTATTAATTTTAGTAAAAAATTCCTTATTAATCTTCAATTTCTTTTTTCATATATTTGTTTTTAATAGTTTAGTGTTTAGTGTTTTAATTTTGTCAAACTTGAGTTGCAGTACAAACAGTACTTTCTGCAGAGCTCATTGAATTGATGTCTAATTTTTGCATAGTTGAGAAAATGCACTTATGCTGCCATACTAAGTTTTAGTCTGGGTATGTTGGGCTCATTATAAATAATACCAAATAAAATCCTAGCTTATTTGTTGTCTCTTGTCCCCACGGCGTTACTTCATGGGGGGAGGCTCCAGAATTGTGTCCTATTAGCTCCGAAGTTCGCAAGTGTATGAGAACTTCTGTAACGAATGTGTCTATGTAGTTCCACGGAGCCTCAGACATATTACGGATAAATTCGTTACAGATTGGTGTCTACGTGGAATATATTTTTTAGAACTCTTGTTCAAAACTTTTCTTCCAAAATTTTTATTATTTGTTATTATAATAGACGTATTATGGCACAAAATGTAAATATTTTTGACATGTTTGAAATTGGCGAATAACCATGGACTATATGTCCATTAATGGATATAGTCCATGAATTTTTCACAAGTGAGTGAAGAATGTTAATATTTTCTAAGTGCCAAAATTTCTGGGATTTAAGGGGCTTGTTCTTTTTTTATTTTTCTTTGTTTCGGTTTTGAGATTTTTTCATATTATGAAAGCTAAAAACCTTAGAATTATTTTAAAAAAAAAATCATCCCAATATCTATTTTTTGCCGAAGTTATAGATATATATATCTCTATACGTATGATCCTCTGAAAGCGTTTTTTTATTGTTCCGCGAGCTATTGTATGCCAGCTGCCTCTTTTTATTATAATACCTCATGCACATGACCTTTTTAATGTGTCAGCATCTTTGAACACGATGGTGTATTTCGTACATTAAATTAAATGGTGTATTTAGTACATTATATTAAAAACTTCAAATACGTTTTTCTCAAATTGACTTTTTTCAATGCGGTGCCACAAATTAAAAAAAAACTACAAGTCGGATCGACTTGCATTTTTTTTTAATTTGTTCACCACTGTAATACCTAGTCCCCCTACCTCAAACAACTTGATAACATTACGCAAAAAAAATTTGCGAACCTTCTCGTCCCAAAAAAAGGCCTTTTTGACACTTTTTTTTTAAATAGTTGCCATTTTTTCCTTCTTGCTTTTTTTCTTTCATTTTGGTAGGGGGACTGGATTAAAACTTCTTCTTCAACGTAGTTTCGTTTTTTTTTGTTTCAGGCGATGCGCAACGGATTTATCTGTGGCACCGCAAACGAGATCGATTTTGCAATGCCCACTTTGGCGCCCCCTGGTTAAAAAATGACGGCGAAAAAAAAAGAAATAAAAATTTCTTAATATTTTATGATTTTGTAATTTTTGTTTAAAAAAAACCGCATGTCTTTATGATAAATACATTTCGAGAAAAACAGAAACAAATACCTTGCATGTTTTGTAACAAAAAAAAGAACAACCCCCTTAAGCGAGTGGAAAATGTAAATATTTTTGACATGTTTGAAATTGGCGAAAAACAATTAGTGACAAAGAAACGGTCTGGCCGATCTTTTTTAAAAACTAATCAGCAAGATCTCCAAATGATACATTTGAAAGGTATTTGGTTCAAAGTTTTTTATGAAAATGTGGACGCAAATTTTTGCATTTTGCGGTTGATCCTAAAGAAACGACTCAGCCGATCATCTCGTAATATAAATCAACGCGAGTGCTTATCAAGTTACTAGCTATCAAGAACGGCTTTTAAATTTTTGAAATCGTTCTAGATGTTTTTTTTGAATGTCGATTCACATACACAAACATGCATTCTTTTGGTCTAAAAAGAGTCTGAATGGCTAGAAACATAGTAGAATTGTCTAGAAAACAAAATGAGCAAATCGGGTTTTCTGGCAAAAACAAACTTTTCCGTCCGAAATTGAACTAGTGATGTATGACATCGTGCCTTAAGGCAAATTGCTGAAACTTCCCGTACCGTAATGAAACATTTGTAAAATATTAAATGTTTTCAAATAGATTATTATAAATACTGTAACATATATATGTTTAAAATTGATGGAACTTCCCGTACCGTAATGAAATATTCGTAAAAATATTGAATGTTTTCAAATAGATTATTATAAATACTGTAACTTATATATGTTTAAAATTGATCCATATTTAAAAAAAAATTAATTAAAAAAATTCTTTTTCCATAAGCAATCGTTTCATCAACACAAGCACATAGTTTTTTGAATCATTCAAATCGGATGCTTAGTTCTCTCAAAATCTGCCATTTTTTGCACATTTTTCTCCGTATCTCTGCTGGACCTGTCTTTGCCAAAAACTAATCATGGCTTGTCCCCATCATTACGATTTGAATGTTTTTTGAATCATTCAAATCGAATGCTTTGTTCTCTTAAAAACTCAATTTCTATTTTCTGTACTCTTTGCTTCGTATCGCCGTAACGGTTGGACCTGCCTTTGCCAAAAACTAATCAGCACATCTTCCTATCAATAGGAATCGAATGTTTTTGAACCATTCAAATCGGCTGATCCATTCCACTCTTCTTTTATCTATGGGTTGATCCATGCGCCCGAAAAGGTGAACACACAACCATTTTGTCTGATGTATGCCAAAATGTTCAGAAACCTTCAAAACGTGAAGAAATGCAACAAGTTTTATTTTCGAAATTTTACTTTTTGAAAAGTTAAGAAAGTTTTGATTCGTTTATCACCTTTATAGTTTTGTTGTGTGTGACAGCACCTTTAGATTTACAAAATAATTTCGTTGTGTGTGAAAGCATCTTTACAATGGTGAATTTTGACGTTTGACAGTTGAGATAATATTTTGATATTTGGGTTAAAAGTAACAAATTTTATATTTAGAATAATAAACAAGGAATTGTTTTTATAAGTACTAGAGCTAATTAAATTGTGCTACTTTAATTTAATAATGATAGTATTAAACCAGTGTTAAGAAGTAATTTGTCTAAAATGTCCGTACAAGTCGAAGAAATCATTAAGTCAGAGATAATTGGTGATAAATGTATTAATTTGGATGCTGAAGTAACAAATTCAAACAATGATAGTAAATTACATGATGATAATAGTACAAGATCAGAAACAAATCCAAATGTCGAAGAAATTTGTTTCTTAAAGTCAACAGAGTCTGAATGTGAATATGATATATCTGAAGAATCCCACAAGCCCTTCCAATGCACACTGTGCCCCAAATCCTACACCAAACAAAGCAATTTAAAGGAACACTTCAGAGTACACACTGAAGAAAACCTTTACAAATGCAAAACATGCCAGAAAATCTTTACTCGGCAATCTCATCTCACCCGTCACTCTCACATGCACTCGGGTGCAAAACCATTCACATGTCAATACTGCCTTCGAGGATTCTCACAGCGCAGCAACTTATTAACACACATCCTAATCCACACCAAAGACTCTTCTTACAAATGTTGTGGCAAAGTTTTCAAGAACCTGAATCGTTTACAAGAACATAAAATTACACATGGGGACAAACAGTCTTATGATTGTGATGTATGTGATAAAAAGTTTGGGAATGTGGTGTCTTTGTCGAAACATAAAATGATTCATTCGGATGACAGGCCTTTTGAATGCACAGTGTGCGGGAAAGGGTTTACCAGAAGACATGTTTTGACTAATCATATGCATGTGCACAAGGCTGCAAAAATGTATAAGTGCTCGTATTGTGATAAGGAGTTTTCACAACAACGATATTTGGTGAGACATGCAAAGGTACATATGGAAAAGGGGTAGAAGATTAAATTAAACAAAGTTGAACTTTAACCAAAGGTAATTTAGAAACATAAATTATTTATATTATTATTATTATTATTATTATTTTTATTATTTTTATTATTATTATCTCTTTTATTTACAACTGTCCAGTTAAGAACATTTAATAAATTTGATGAATTTACAATAGTTGGCCGAAAAGGGACATTGTTACTACAAGGGTAATTTATAATATTATTAATAAACAATTTAGCATAAGAATTGTTTCACAACTTCGTATGTTCTAATTTATAATATGTAAAAGTCTTGAAGCGACAATGGTGAAAAATGTACCCATACATACTTACTTTGAAGTACTTTTTTTACAAAAGTCTAAAATCTCAAAAAATTCTTAGAAAGCTTTTCAACTTTTCTTAGGGAAAGTTATAGTAATGGGCCAAAAATCGAAAATAATTTTTTTTGCATATCTTCACGTTTGAGAGGTTTCTGAACATTTGGGCATACCTCAGAAAAAATGGATGTGTGTGTTTATGTGTGGAGACAATTTTTCGTCCACGATTTCGGGCGCGCGGATCAACCGATTTGAATGGTTCAAAAAACATTCCATTTGCATTGATAGGGAGATGTGCTGGTCAGCTTTTGGCAAAGAAAAAGTGCAGAAAATAGAAATCGAGTTTTTGAGAGAAGGAGCATCCAAATTTTGAATGATCCAAAAAAACATTCAATTTGTAATAACGGGAAGAAGTTGCTATTAGTTTTTGGCAAAGGCAGGTCCGGCCGTAATAATAAATAGTGTGCCCAAAGGCAGGTCAACGGTATAAGAGCACCACAAAATCAATAATTTTCTTCCCCTCCCTTGTTTATTATTCCCATTATCCTTTTCTTACCATTGATTATACACCATTAATCATTTTATAATCGTTTTTATGAATTTTTCTTTTACTGAATTCACGTATGGAATTTGTTCTTATCAACTTAATCTTCTTCGGTAGATAAAGTTTTTTAATTGTTTTTGGAAAAAATCAATTTGTTAGAAGCTTGCTCCGCTTTCGCTAGAGGCTTGCAGTGCCTCCAAGTGTTTTCGCTTACTTAAATTAAATTCTCTTTCGACTTTTAATAAAATTGTGATATGTGTTCCATTCGCTTCAGCTTTTAATTCTCTCGCGTAAGTCATCAACAGTCTGCATTTTTCTTCTTCCCAATCCTGTCAGCCCTTCTATTTTGCTTTCGACGACGTCGTGCAGAATGCACTCTCTTTGCATAACGGGTCCGATCCAGTTTTGTTTTCTGTTTAGGATTGTGCTCAGTAGAGTCTTTGCTTCGCTCACTCTTCTCATGGCTTCTTCATTCGTTATTGTGTCTGTTCACTTTATCTTCTCCATACGCCTTCAGCACCACATTTTAAAACTCTCCAGATAGTCCTTGTCGGCTTTTCTTAGAGCACATGTCTCTGATACGTGAGCTATGCTCCAGACATAACATTTTATCAAACTCTTCCGCAAGTCGGGACTAAGTTTGCTTGTCAGTAGTGTTCTCTTCTTCGTGAACGCCGTCTTGGCGCTTGTGATCATTCATTTTCTATATTATATATTCAGATAAATCTTATCTAGAATTGAACCTAATGGTAAATTTGGGTGCTACGGTTGGTGGCGACATCTATGATATGTTGAAAGAATTACAATTGATGTAATGTCAAAGCGGTCGTGTTTGCCATCTACTTATACTTATTGTTTAGCCACGTAAACAAATATTTTCACAGTTTTTACGACCAAAAAACAAGCATAACGTAACATTACTATAACAACGTTATGGCAGAATTGGCCCGTAAATCAAACTTCTGTTCCAATTATAATATTTATTTTAAATTTAATCCTATCAAACAATAAATAGCTATTTGATATTACAAATATCTTAACATTAATACAACCTTTAAATACAGATTTACAATGTATGATAAATTTACAATATTGAAGGTGATACAGATGTTCAATGAACAATTCATAGAATTATTTTATAAATTAATTTCCAGCCTTATCATAAATTTACATCTGGGTGTGCATTTTACATTCTTGTTACAAATAAGACTGAAAACCTATAAATTTGACTATTGCTTGTCTACTTAAATCTTCTTTGGCTTTGGCTTCTTTTTGACAGCATTAATATTCTGCACAATCTGTTCAATCTCTCGATGATCAACCACAACATTCTGTTGAACTGCAAATTGACTATTACTCGGTTTCAATTGGACCGAGCTCAACTTATCACCAACAATTTGCAAAAAATCGCTTACTTTCTGCTGATTGAAAAACACCAAAGACACCAGAATGATCATCGGCAAAGCCAACATGCTGGTCTGGTTCAAATCTTGTTCCGACGCCTTAGTCGTGGCATTGAAATCCAGATTTATGTGTTTAAAGGAACTGCTGGCCAGGAATTGTACAGCTGGTGTGTGGTATTTATATTGGTTCGGTGATAAAGTTGATTCGAGTTGCACGAAGTAGTTTTTGCCATCCAGGGGGATTCTGGGGAACATAACACGTAGTCCTGGGTTGCGTCCGCCTTTTTGGAAGTTGGGGTTTTCTAGTTTCACACTGTGCAGTGGTGAATCCATGGAGTTTTCTCGGAAGAGTTTTACGCGGAGGCTTTTGTAGTGGTCGATGTTGCTTGCTGTTATGTGAGCTGTTACGTCCATTTGGGTTATGGGGTGGAAAACGATGATTTTTAAGCCTTCAATGTCCTTGTCCAGGACCTGGAAAGGAAATTAAGTTATGACACAGGAGGAAAATATACAAATACAATGTGCTCAAAACATGATTGTGCGACAATAGTTGGTGTATGTTTCAATTTGCAATAAGACAATTGAAACAAAATTTGATTTGTCAAAATCGCTTCAGAACTTTTGGAGAACGCGTTGGAAAACTGACCAACAAAAGTCCTTATCAAATATCATAAAATGACTTAAATTTTTGAAATCGGTGCAGCCGTTTTTGAGGAAATGTCGGCTATAGGTAAATTTTTGAATTTTCAAAATCGGTGCAGGACTTTTGGAGAAAACGTCGGAAAACTGACCAACAAGAGTCCTTATCAAATTTCATCAAATGATTTTTAAAATTTCTGAAATCGGTGCGGCCGTTTTTGAGAAAATGTCGGCCATGGGTTAATTTTTGATTTTTCAAAATAGATGCAGGAATTCTGGAGAAAGCGTCGGAAAACTGACATCAAATGACTTTTAAACTTTTGAAATCGGTGCAGCCGTTTTTGATAAAATGTCGGCTATAGGTCAAATTATCCCTCACACACTCATACTTTCTCCACTTTTGATCTCAAACGATTCAGAATAACTTCAAACATTGAAAAACCTAAAACTATCAATTATCATTCATTTTCGCTTACCTGCACTTCGATCTCACGTGGCGTCCACCTATCAATATGTTTATTGAACCCGTTGCCGCTTTTGACCTTGAGTACATACGTGCACTTCGGTTGCAGACCTCTGATCCTGAAGATTCCGCTCGTTTCTGTAGTAGCCTCTTCGCTATATTGTGAACATTCGTTTTGACCAACCGCTTCAACCTCCACATTAGGAGTTGGTTCTCCATTCAGAGATGTTATTGAGCCAAAGGCTGAAAAGGCTGTTCTTTTGCCTCTGAAATAAAGAAAAAGAAATAATAGTGATAAAGTTATTATTGTTATTAAAATATATTACAAAATGTGCGTACTTGATTTCAAGTTTAACACTTTGTCCCTCTTTGACTTCTACTTTTTTCGAAGCCGGTTCGAAGACATATTCCTTCATCACTGCTCGAAGGTAATAGTCACTAGGCATTAATGAATTGAAGACAACAGCACCATTTTGATTTGTAAGAAGATTCTTTCGATAACCTTCACCTGAAAAATAAATTGTTTAGATGAATATTGATTGTTATTTACTTCTAATAAGTTCTCCCTCTCACTATCTAAATAGATAATAAATAAATAGATACTTTTTATGACCTTTTTTATATATTTTCCATTTTTATTCAATTTCATTTGCTTGCATTTTATTTTGTTCTATTTATCTATCTATCTTCTATATATTTATAATTCTATACCTTATCTACTTCTTTTTTATGTTTTCCATCTTTCTTATTATCTTTCTTCTATTTTATCTATTCTTTCTCTTTCTCTTTTTTCATTTCTCTAATTTTTCCTATATCTCTCTCTCTATCTATCTACCTCATTATTTTACACCTATCTCTGTCTTTAAATATTCATCGGTGTGGCTTTTTTCTTTTTCATTTTTTACTACACACTATTATTTTTTTTTATTATCTTTTTACATTTTTATCTATATTCTTTTTTCTATTTTTCCCTATATATCTCTCTATCTATCTACCTCTTTATTTTCTATCCCTATCCAACATTTTTTTCGGTGTGTCTTTCTCATTTTTTATTTTTCAACAAGTTCTACTGCGCACTATTATTATTTTTATTATCTTACCTCCCGATAAGGATAAAAGCACCCCTTGCAAAGACTTTCCAGTTTCCACGTCCAGAATAGAGACTGTGATATCGCACAATTTGTGAGCCTTGAAATTTCCATTCTGCTCTTGAAAGATGAAAGAATCCTTCTCGGCTGATAACTTGTAATCAATTGATCCATCAATTGGGCCAACTTTGTATCGGCCACTCTTATCGGTTTGAGCCACTAAACGCAAACCTAGAAAAGAAAAAAAATGTAAATAAATGATTTATGGGCCGATTCTGCGCACAACAGACCAATGTTATGGCAAGGCCTTGTTGCGCTACAACTTCCATACATTATACTACTGAATCATACTGAATACTGTCAAAATGCCATGTATTTGCTGTGCATTCAGGCGTGTTACACATAAAATACAACGTTACTCGTATGTTATGAAGCTGGGTCAGAAAGACCCTGTTATCTAAGATCGTTTTTTTGGAATTTGTGCGGTTTGTAGATTAAGTTTTCTATCTGACAACCTGAGAAAAACGTCTGACTGCACAGCAATCACATGGCTTTTGTCAATTTTAGTATGGAAAGTTCTTCATAACATAGTCTTGCTATAACATTGTTCTGTTATGTGGCAGAATCGGTTTACTAATAAGTAAAAATTGAGATTTAGAAACTGTTCAATGTGGCGATAAATACATACATACACGTTATGTTCTACAAATAATTCAAATACTAAAAAAAGACAAAAAAAATAAAAAAAAAATTGACTAGGTGTAAGTGGTATTTTGCCTTAAGGCAAGTACTTCCCTTGTTTGTGTAAAAAATCCAATTGATCAATGAGAATTAAGATTTGGCAACATTTTAAATAGTGTCAATTAAAATTTCTACTGTTTATTTCAAAGTTTTTCCAAACTATTTACAGTTAGTGTTCAGAAAGAAGAGTGCGGACAAAAGCTATATGTGGAATATGTAGTTTATATGACGTGGTGTACCACAAAGTTAGGTCCTAGGACCATCCATTCCCATATCTAGTTTATTAAAATAGCTATACTGCATATATAGTAGTATATGCGACGTTTTCAAATAATCTACGACATTTTAATACAATCCGCGATATTTTCAGACAACTTATAACACTTTCGGACAATCTACAATAGACTGAATACAATAAATTCTACGAACTAAGAAAGTTCTAAAAATAATAAACAATTTTGTACAATATACTGCCTAAAATTTGTTTGTGCGGGAGATGGTGACCGCATAAAAACAAGTCGGTTTTGGAAAATACATCAAAGATTCATGAAAAAGCATTCAATTATTAATATAATTAAATTAGACTTGAAGAAATTGTAAAAAAATAGAATTTTCATCACATAAATCGCACAACAAAAAATCTTCTCTAATTTTGGTTCAGAATGCTTTTAACATAAATGTACCAAATCAAATTTTCCACAGAAAACAAATTTCTCCTTCGAAAAGTTAATAAAAACTATCATTATCCTTGCTTATTATTTGTCTCTCATTTATCTCACCTGGTGCTTCGATGGTGATCACAACGCCCTCAATAGCCGGTGTAACTTGCCCTTCTATAACTTTTCCAATCCTAGCATTTATAGTCTCAGCAGCTTGGTCCTTGCAGTCGTTGCTGCCAACAAATTCAATTTTATTGGGCTCGAACAGAAGTTTCTCAGAAATTGGTTGCACTTGTACGAAACTGTCTGAAGCCACTTGTAATGTGTGATGGTAGACATACTTGTTGCTGTCAGACGTAAGTAGGTTTTTATCTGAGAGGTAAACCTGGAAAAATAAAATATAATAACATTTTGTTCAATGCATTAGATATATTTTGTATTTTGAAGTGAAACTTCTAATGCGGCTTCCGACAAAGTAACGTTGCTGTTGCTTGGGTGGAGTGACTAGGGCGGATGCAGAGCACGCCATTATGGAGTGAAAAAAATGGGAAAAGGGTAGGAAAAAACTATGGAGGGAGGGGAAAATGTTGTAAATTGTCTGATAACGTTATAGGGCATCCGATAATGTTGTCAAATGTCTTGAAATGTTGTCAAGTGTCTGAACTGTTAGGGAGTACATTAATAACATGATGCTTGAAAGGATAAGGGAGGGTTTACAAAAAAAATCACGAAATATAACATGGGGAGGAAAGGGTCGAGTAAGACGTGTATTTATTTTCTACCTCAAACAAAACAAAAAAAAACATTAAAAATAAATAAAAAAATTATGATTTTTTTTAGGTGCTAAAAATGCACTTGATGTTTGATGACGAAGGAAGGATAATTTTAAATTCACCACATATCACCAAGGGTGAAAGGATGTACACATATCCTTAAAAATCGATCACGTGATTAATGTACGCCGATTTGTCAAGAGTCTTAACCCGTTTCACTAGGATGCCGCCCCTATGGCGGCACAATACGTGTTAGTTCAGCAATTCGCGAGTGGAAAGGGTTAACATGCTGTAATGTTGTCTGAAAATGTTGTAAAGTGTCTAAAAATATTTCTGAACTGTCTAGAAACTCTGTACAAAGTCTGAAAACGTTACATGGTGTCTGAAAATGTTGTGATGGATCTTAAAATACTATTGAGATTTTAATTTACAAAACGTTACAAAGCGTTTAAACTATTTTAAAACATCGTAAGTTTAACCCTTTCAACTCAGATGCCGCCGTAATTCGCGAGTGAAAAGGGTAAAAAAGTTCGAAAAAAAACAAAACGAGTCCATTAAAAATCAATTTCCACCTTTTCCTCCCATTACCAAGTTTCATTTCTTTAGAAAGACTATCTTTTTATCTATATCTACTTACCTTTTTCTCAGGTTCGTTGTCAATTTTAACATTGACATACAAATCATTAACTTTAACAGGAGTCGCCACCCTGATGCCATGAGCATGAGTCAAAGCCACAATCTTGACAGGTTTTGGGGAGTTTCTTGTATCAAAAGTTAAATCTTCGGCTGATTTGCCGTAAGTGTGACAACTTTCAAAGCTCATTGTGTATACACCTTGGTCTCGGACACAGATTTTAGACTCACCAGCTTCTAGCGAGATTGTTTCTTGGAATTTGTTATTTGAATAGGTCATCTGGGAAAGGAATCGATATAGACTCAAATAGAAAGTATTGATTTCAATAACTTCGTTTTTTTTTAAATAAGTAGAGAAAAGTAATTTTTTATCTATTTTACCTTTGTCTTGTGACTATTATCAAACACTACAGAGTATCCAGTGTGTTTGAAAGCAGGAACTTGATGTTTTTCTTTTGTTACTGTTATTTGTTGGCTTGTTTTCTCGAAGCAGAGCACACCAGGGTTTAGTAATACTTCATAAGAGCCAGGAAGCACATTTTCAAATACATATTTACCATCTGAAACAAATTGTCATAAATAAGAATACAATATTTAGATTAAGCTTTTTTTAGATTATATGATTTTTTTAAGAATAGACTCAGTTTTTTTTAACTTCCCGTAGGGTAAGTTATAGTAATCGCAAAAAAATCGAAAATGAAAATTTTTATATATCTTTACGTTTCAGAGGTTTCTGAATATTTTTGCATACCTTAGAAAAAATGGATGTATGTGTGCGTGTGTGTGTGTGTGTGTGTGTGTGTGTGTGTGTGCGTAGTATGTATGTGTGTGCGGATACAAATTTTCGTCGACGATTTCGGGAACACGGATGAAGCAATTTGAATAATTCAAAAAACATTCGATCCGTATTGATAAGGAGACGTGCTGATTAGTTTTTGGCGGAGGTAGGTCTAGCCGTTCCGAAGATATGGGGCAAAAAGTGCCAAAAACGGTACCTCAGTTTTTAATAGAACGGAGCGTCCGATTTTAATAATTCAAAAAACATTTTACTTGTATTGACAAGATGAAGATTTGATCAAATTTTTATAAGGGCAGGTTTAGCGGTTTCGGAGATATAACGAAAAAAGTAAAAAAAAAAGCCATTTGGCGGTCAAAAATGATCATTAGGCATATGCACATCAAATTATCAGATATTTTATAAAGATTTTAACAATAAGTATAAATTTTGTTTACATTCCTATGGGTTCCGTTCCAATGTTTACCCGTTAGACAGCGACGCGGCGCTTACGCGCTTTATATTTTGTCTCTATGCATTTAAAGCAGTACGATTGCTTTGAAAAAAAGTTCAGATCTTCCAACATATGTCAAAATAAAGAAAACATTTTTTTTTCAAAAAAAAAGATTTAAAAAAAAAAATTTAAATAATTTTTTTGTTCAATTTTTTATTCAAAAAAAAGTAATTTTTTGTCAAATTTATAGTTTCTCAAAAATCTTATTTTTT